>NW_026623111.1:71692011-71995041 GCF_023065955.2 Ursus arctos | reverse complement strand
TATTGGATTACGACTTTTTGATAATGGGAAAGGTGATAATGAATGTGGAGAAACACTACTTGCCAGTCGATAAACTGCTCTTACTGTTCCATCAACAACTAAATTACTAAGAAAGTTCTTGTGAGGACTAGTGGAATGTGGTTACTTATCTTGGGGATGTGGTCTGTAAATAATGATAATGAAAAAATACTAACTTTTCAGGGGGAGGTATTATCTCAAACACAAGGCAAAAAAAATGTGAAATTTCCTTTGAATTCAATAGCACTCAGGAAATAACGACAATGGGTTGCATTAAACCTTGGAAAACACCGATCATAAACCCAGATTAATCATGACCATTTGTAAACATTTTAAACTAGGGACGTATGGACATGTCTACAAATGTTTCATGGTGACTAGAGGCTTGCTATTTTATTTATATCTCAATCCATAAATGACAAAAACAAGTTGAATGATGTGTAGCTCTGCATTCTTACCCTGAGCATACTGATACTGGTAGATTCATACCTCGAGCATTGCAGCTACGGTTTCGGGGTGTCATTTGCACAAAGACGATGGTGCTCCAATGAAGCAAAAATACTTGGACAGATACTTCATAATTTTGCTGTGACTCTCTTGGCATATAAAATTACTCAAACAAAATCACTGAGTTCATAGAAAGAATTGCATGTTCCAATAATTACAAAAACGGGCACAGTTTATTTCAGGTGGAAACAGCTTTTCCTCAAGGAATATCTCTTCTTAAGTGTCCTTTAAAACACATTCGAAATTCAGAAGAGACCCTTTGCAGCAGACACTCTACAGGGTTGCTTAGGCTTCGCTACACGCACACATGCACAGAAGAAAGAGGAAGGGAAAGAAAGACAACTGCTTCCCTCAGAAAAACAAGCACTTTTTCCCCCTGGTGTCATGTCTTTGGATATGTACCGCCTTGGAGAAATGTATAAATCACTTTTATACATGGAACTGCCTTAGAAAACTAGAGATTTTCGTACAAAGAAATCAGTTTGCTGAAAGAGTCCCCACGTGCCATTGTTACGAGTTACTATATATACACAAGAGGAACTTACAAAGGACCCCTGTTTTACAGTCACTGATGTACAGTAGCAGAGTGGGCTTACACCTTCTCCAGGCCTGAGTTACACTTAGTATTACAAATAATATTATAACAATGCTGAAAATACCGATACAAAACAGCTTTAAGATGATATTTCCAAAAAATACCCCTCCTTTTAAAATTGAACTGTTGAATCCAGGTTTTCTTTTTGAATGTTTCAGCTTTAAAAAAGGTTTTTCAAGAAAATACTAGTGTTTAAAACATCTCTTAAAACGTCTATTAAATGACAGATTTTCTTAAATAGACTATATTTTTACAAAGAATAATTCAAAAGTCTATCTTTCAGGAAAACAAAACTATAAACTCCAAAAGTCCAAATCAAAAACATTATTTGTGATACATAGTTCTTCCATATCCTGGGAAAAAATCCTTGATTATTTTATCGTGCTAATTTATTTACAGACTTCAAATACTCTAGCAACACACACCAACATTCAGGACAAATGAAGCTGAATTCCACAATTAATAGTCAAAGTTTTTCTATCATTTCTTAAATGTTGCCCAGCCCAGAATGTGTATCCGCATGAATATTGTAGCATCTAAAGTAGAGTGGGAATTTTAGATAGCAGTCTCATTAAGCCAAGCAAATTTCTGTGTGTATTGTTCCCTTTTGGCAGAATTACAAACACACAAAGTAAACATTTGGCAAACATTTGTCTTGATGCACACGTGTCTTCCTTCAGAAAACCAAAATTAAAAGTAAAACATTTCCACTAGGCTCTTGACTTTTACTAATTCTAATCAAAGTGTAAAAATGGAGCAAAGTTTAATAGTTAAAGCTGGGGGGAAATTTAATGGCTTTTCCCCAAAGGATAGAGCTTAAATCCATTTTTGTATTAAGAGATGCATTTCATACACAGCTTTAATTTAAGCAGATTAGTCAGATGCCATGCTAAAACTGCTATCTCAATTTCCCTTTATCCATTTCATTTGTACATGCTGATGGATTCTGTCTGTTAGAGAATGCAAGGGAAACAGATCATGCAGTAGGTATGACAATTTCAATTTGCAGGGACTATGCCTAATGTGGATAAAGTTACTAGCTTTTATCTTTGTAAAAGAAAATTGCAGCCCTGATTCTTACTGTTTTAAAACTATTCATTTATTTATTTATTTATTTATTTATTTACTTCTACAGCTGCATACAGCTTTGTTATTAATTAAACATAAAGGAATTCATTGATCTCATGTGCACTTATGTATAAAACATATTAGGCCTTATTTGGTAAAGAGAAATATTTCCTGCGAAATGCGTTTTAAACACTTCTGTTAGAGATTTGTTTCTAAGATCAAACTGCCAAAGTTCACATATATTTACTTTTTCTTCTAAATCTAGATTACTGAGTTGTCAGAATCGTGTGTACTGGGCTACCAAGAAACTGACTTTCTGCTCCTCAAGTCCTCACATAGATCAATTGATACATAGTGAGCAAAATGGGACATACATAAAAATAAGTAAAAGTGTTACAAATACAAGGAGCGTGAAATAAAAGTTTCCTTAGAATGACCCATCCTTCAGATTAAAAAAAAAAAAAAGCTGATATTGCCGTGACAGTGACTCAGAATATAACATGTTACGCTTTATGCATCATTTGACAAAATTCACCCAACTTGACCACCTCGCTATGTTGTGTCTTACTACCTCAACATCCGTAGCAAAACGGAAAGCAAAATTTTTCGAAGATCAGAGCTGTCATTCTCTATTTCGATAGCAATTACTCAGTCTGAAATCCTTTGTGAACAGTGTGAACTAAACATTTAGAGGATAAAAGAAATAGCCGTTTCCCCCTTCATAGCATGGCAAGATAAGCTTGAATGTATGTAATAGAGAGACAGGTGCATCTCCAGGTTACATGCAAGCAAGCTTCATTCTTCAAATAAATACACATCAAATATAAGCCTTTAAAATCCTTCTTTTCTTCTCTTTCTATTAACTATGTAATTTAAAATTCTTTACAGTTCCTTTATCTATTTATTCCTCAAGTCTATTCTCACAGTAACACCATTAAGTGAACAGAGTGCTATTTGATATTACCTTCTGAAACTTCAATGCATATCAGTGACTGATAGAGATAAATAAACTATAGACTATATAAACCAACAAGATGGTCCCATTTATTATACATATATATAATAAAGTCTTGAAGGCTATCAAACCTAATTCAATTAACATGCCTGAACCCTCATTCTAAAAAAAAAAAAAAAAAGTGCACAATTCTTTGTTTATAACTAAAACCAAAAAGTAGTAAGGATATGACAATTTAAACATGAACTATGCATGAGAAACACTAATCATCCTTATCCTACTGAGAGACAGGAATAGGGTGATTTAATTATCCATCCTGCTGGCCTAGAGTTTGCAGCTCAGTGGTGTGTAAATTGTGGTGAAGAAAAACATTCTTTCTGCTGTACATGTGTAAAGAGATTGGCCCTCTCGGTGGCTGTCCAAACCTTCCTGTAAAGGTTGAATGCTGTCGGGCCACAGCAGCTTGGTCCTTTGGTTTCTCTGGGAACATGGAGGGCCCTTCGGCCTTAGCTGTTGGCTTCAGAGTGTTCTGCCCTACAGTGGCCCGTAAATTCTGGGTGACCTCTGACGTGAGGGTTTCATAAGTTCCTCTTGAGTGTTTGATAACCTCCACTAGTTCCTTGTCCTTCAAGAAATTACTTAAGCATAGACTTGATAGTTGACAGCTCTTACTTTTGTAGGGGCTTGTCTGATCAGCTGCTGAGTATCTAAAACGGTCCTCGGTGGGAGTATGCATTGCTTTTCTGTCCCTTGTGCTGAGACTTTGGCTCACAATTCGATTTCGATATGTAGCCTATAGTAAAGACACAGAAAGGAAAAGATGTCTAAAAAATCCATTCATAACATACATAGAACACAGAGTGGTATTTTCACTTTTGTGTGCAAAACCCTAAATTTTCAACAAGACTTAAAAAATAACTCAAAATTCATAAAATTAAATTTCCCAGTACAATACTTCTATAAATAGTGGTTAATTTACTATAAAAGTAAATATGGATAATTTATGGATAAAAGACATTTTTTTTTAAATAGGGTTTTTTTTGGGGGGGGCGTTGGAGCAGTTTTAGTTTTGTAACAAAACTGAGAGGAAGGTACAGAGATTTCTTTTACACCATCTGCCCCACACATTCATAATCTCCTTCCATTATCAACATCATTCACCAGAATGGTAATTTTTTTTTAAGCCAGCGATGAACCTACATTGACATATAATTAAAGTCCATAGTTTACCTCAGGGTTCACTCTATGAGCTATACCTTCTTTGGGTTTGAACAAATTCACTTATTTATTATTATAATGCCATGCAGACTATTTTCACTGCCCTAAAAATCCTGTGTGCTCTCCCTAATAATCTCTCCCCTTCTCCTCTGATCCTTAGCAACCACCGGTCGTTTTATTGTCTCCAGAGTTTTGCCTTTTCATAATGTTGTATAGTTGGAATCATACAGGATATGTGTAGTCTTTTCATATTGGCTTAGTTCACCCAGTAATGTGCATCTAAGTTTCCTTCATGTCTTTCCATGGCTTGATAGCTTATTTCTTTTTAGTGTTGAACTAAAAGGCATTTTGAGGGGCGCCTGGGTGGCTCAGTCGTTAAGCGTCTGCTTTCGGCTCAGGGTGTGATCCCAGGGTCCTGGGATCGAGCCCCACATCAGGCTCCTCTGCTGGGAGCCTGCTTCTTCCTCTCCCACTCCCCCTGCTTGTGTTCCCTCTCTCGCTGGCTGTCTCTCTCTGTCAAATAAATAAATAAAATCTTTAAAAAAAATAAAAATAAAATAAAAGCCATTTTGAAATTTAATTTCCTAAATTTGAATTCTATAGTTTTATCTGAGAATAGAGATTATTTATTTTACTAAGTAATGCACATTCATATATGAGGCCATTAATTTTTTGTTGGATTTAAAATATTATATTTACTTAAACATATGCTAAGAGAGTTTTAGAATTACCAATATCATGATTTGTGTCAGTAAAATGGTAACCTAGAAATTTAAGGAACTAAAAACAAAGTCACTACAATGACCTAGGGAGAACTATAGACCACTTAGAAAAATTTCAGCAAGTGTTTAATTCAGACTTTTGGTTATACTTTGTTATAAATCGGGTCCAAGAGTATACATTATCTTCTTTCTCACAAGAAGTTCATACTCTAATGAGAGAAACAAGACATAGCTCATTGAATCACACTACAAAGAAAGCAAAGAATCACTGAACTCCACCTCTCAAACTAATAATACATTATATGTTAGTTATTTGGAGTTAAATAAAAGAAAGGAAAAGAAAATGAAGTAAAAGGGAAAAAATAAAATACTTTCCAAAGTTAAAAAAAAAAAAGCAAAAACAAAAAACAAAACAAAAAAACAAGCAAAGATTACACGCTGGCACCAGAACTCTTGAAGAGAGCCCTGTCTTGGTTTAGAAAAATACAGAGACAGAAACCGACAAGTTGCCTTATTGGCTCTAGAGGCAAAAAGTGAAAGATTTATTGTTGCTGCAAAGGAGGAGGAAAGAGAAGAGTATAGAGTACATGGCCATCGACTGATAACAAGATGCGCTGAAGGAGCCAATGAAAATTTCTGCATACTCAACATCTAGATGGTGTCGTTTTGCATACCTATCATTTCATTGTTCCCTAGAAAACCATTTCTCCAAAACTGATCTCTATTTTGACCCCCAATTTGCTTATTCAGTCATCATCACTTTAATTAATATATTTGACGTAGAACCAAACAAACTTGATTTTGACTCTGAAACCTATTTCCCAAATATCCTTTTTCTCAATAAATGGCACCATTATCAGGCCAACACCTGGAGATTATCTTTGCTTTCTCTCTTTTCCTCATGTCCCTTTAAATCAAGTTCTTACTGATGTACTGCAAAAATGCAACCTCAAGTCATCCACTTTTCTTATATACATACACCCTATCTACTTGACCCACTTTGCCGGCACATATTAAGCATTTAAGAACCACTGAAAAAGTTTATCTGCTTGAAATAATATGTGATATTTATTTTAGTGTATATTATATGCCAAGCATTCTTCTAATACCCATATATATTTAATTTTCGGAAGAGTCTTTTGAGGTAGCTTCTGTTATTCATATTACAGGCATACCTTGGAGATATTGCAAGTTCAATTCCAGACCACTACAATAAAGCTAATATCACAATAAAGCAAGTCAAATGAATTTTTTTGGCTTCCCAGTGCATACAAAAGTTATGTGACACTATACGGTAGTCTATTAAGTCTGCAATAGCGTTATGCCTAAAAAAATAAGGTATATGTCTTCACTAAAAATATTTTATTGCTAAAAAATGCTAGCCATCATCTGAGCTTTCTGGGAGTTGTATTTTTTTTTCTTTGCTGGTGGAAGGTCTTATCCTCATGTTGCTGGCTGCTGACTTGTCAGGGTGGCGGTTGTTGAAAGCTGGGGTGGCTGTGGCAATTTCTTAAAATAAGACAACGATGTTTGTTGTATTGATACACTCTTCCTTTCATGACTTCTCTGTAGCATGTAATGTTGTTTGATAGCATTTTACCCACAGTAGAACTTATTTCAAAATTGAAGTCAACCCTCTAAAATCCAGCTGCTGCTTTGCCAACTAAGTTTATGTAATATTCGAAATTCTATTGCTGTCATTGTAATAATTTCACAGCATCTTCACCAGAAGTATGTTCCATCTCAAGAAACTTTATTTGCTCATCCCTAAGAAGCAACTCCTTATACATTAAAGTTTTATCATAAGATTTCAGCACTTCAGTCACATTCCAGTCTCCAGTTGTGATTTTAGCTCTCTCGCTATTTCTACCACATCTGCATTTACTTTGCCCACTGAAGTCTTGAAGCCCTTAGTCATCCATGAGGGGTAGAGTCAACTTCTCCCAAATGCCTGTTAAAGTTGATCTTTTTTTTTTACCTCTTTCCATGAATCACGAATATCCTTAATGACATTTGGAATGGTGAATCCTTTCCAGAGGGTTTTCAACCGAGTTTTCCCAATTCCATCAGAGGCATCGCTCTCAATAGCAACAGCTATAGATTTACAAGATGTATTTCTTAAACAATAAGACTTGAAAGTTGAAATGACTTCTTGATCCATGGGCTACAGAATGCATGTTGTGCTGGAATGCATGAAAACGTCAATCTCATTGTCTATTTCTAACAAAGCTCTTGAATGATCAGTTGCATTGTCAATGAGGAGTAATATGTCAAAAAGAATCTTTTTTTCAGGTAGTGGGTCTCAACAGTAGGCTTAAAATATTCACTAAGCCATGTTATAAACAGATGTACTGTCATCCAAGCTTTGTTGTTCCATTTATACAGCACAGGCAGAATAGATTTTGTATGTTTTAAGGGCCCCGGGATTTTCAGATTGGCTTCAATTTAAAGGCACCAGCTGCATTAGCATCTGACAAGAGTCAACCTATCCTTTGAAGCCAGGCATTGACTTCTCCTCTCTTGCTATGAAAGTCCTACATGGCATCTTCTTTCAATAGAAGAACTATTTTGACTACACTGAAAATCTGTTGTTTGGTCTAGCTACCTTCGTTAATTATCTTAGCTAGATCTTCTGGATAACTGGCTAGAGCTTCTAAGTCAGCACTTGCTGCTTCACCTTGCCCTTTGATGTTATAGAGATGGCTTCTTTCCTTAAACCTCATGAACTAGTCTCTGGTAATATCATACTTCAGTTTCCTCACCTCTCAGCTTTCATAGAATTGAACAAACGTGGGTCCTTTCTGGGAATTAGGCTTTGGCTTAAGTGAATGTTGTAGCTGGATTAATCTTCTATCCAGACCACTAAAACTTTCTCCATCTAAGCAATAAGTATATTTCACTTTCTTATCATTCATGTGTTCCCTGGGGTAGCACTTTTGATTTCCTTCAAGAAATTTTCCCTTACATTCACAATTTGGCTGTTTGGCCAAATTGGTCAGCCTATCTTGGCTTTCAACATGTCTTCCTCATTAACCTTAGTCATTTCTAGTTTTTGGTTTAATGTGAAAGATGTACAACTCTTTATTTACCTTGACCACTTAGAGGCCATTGTAATGTTATTGTCATAATTTCCATATTCTTGTGTCCCAGGGAATAGGGAGGCTCAAGGAGAGGGAGAGAGTAGGAGGAGTGGCTGGTTGGTGGAACAGTCAGAGCACACACTGCATTTATCAATTGTTTGCCATCTTATATAGTTGCAGTTTGTGGCACCATGAAACAATTACAACACTGGTCAGAGAACATCATAACAAATATAAAAACAATGACTATTTTGAAATATTGTAAAAAGTACAAAAATGTGACACCGAGACACAAAGTGTGCAGATGCTGTTAGAAAAATGGTGCCCATAGACTTGCTCAATGCAGGATTGCCACAAACCTTCAATTTGTAAAAAATGTAAAGTGTAATAAAATAAGGTATGGCTGTATATTGACAGAAAGATGGAAGCACAATGAATTTGTATCCTACAGATAGTGTGGGATAGATAATTTGCTTGATTTAATACCGGTTAGTGGCCTCCCACTATTCCCATGGGAATATTTCTAAAATGTACCACATTGTAATAAAATACATACAGAACAATACTATAAAGTTATGCTTGAAGATTATCATTACTAAGATGAACCACTCCAATTTTCTGTAAAACTAAGGCATATTAGGGGATATCTTCAGGGTGTGCTTATATTCAGTGATTTCAAGTTAAGATATTTTGCTAAACATGTCTTTACTCTTAATATTGTCTTCATGTTTTTAGTAAACTGCTATTTTTTCATCTTTAATTTTCTTTTATTTAATTCTAGTGTAGATAATATACAGGGTTATATTATCTGCGGTACGCAATATAACGATTCAACAATTCCATATGTTATGCAGTGTTAAGGTACATATACACTTTTTTTTTTTTTTTAAGATTTTATTTATTCGACAGAGATAGAGACAGCCAGCGAGAGAGGGAACACAAGCAGGGGGAGTGGGAGAGGAAGAAGCAGGCTCATAGCGGAAGAGCCTGATGTGGGGCTCGATCCCATAACGCCGGGATCACGCCCTGAGCTGAAGGCAGACGCTTAACCACTGTGCCACCCAGGGGCCCCGTACATATACTCTTAATCCACTTTACCTACTTCACCCATTCCCACCTCTCCTCAGGTAATCATCTGTCAGTATCCTATAGTTGAAAGTCTGTTTTTTTGGCTTGTGTGTCTTTTTCCTTTGTTTTGCTTCTAAAATTCCACATATGAGTGAGATCATATGGTATTTGTCTTTATCTAACTGGCTTATTGCACTTTGCATTAAATTCTCTAGATCCATCCATGTGATTGCAAATAGCAGGATTTCATTCCTTTTTATGGCTGAATAATATTCCACTGTGTGTGTGTGTGTGTGTGTGTGTGTGTGTATACACACATATATATATATATATATATATATATATATATATATACCCACATGTATATATATATATATATATATATATATATATATATATACCCACATGTATATATATACACACACATACACACACACTATATCTTCTTTATCCATTTATCTGTGAATTCACACTTGTGTTACTTCTATGATTTGGCTATTGTAAATAATGCTGCAATA
The DNA here is from genome assembly GCF_023065955.2 of Ursus arctos. NCBI lineage: Eukaryota > Metazoa > Chordata > Mammalia > Carnivora > Ursidae > Ursus > Ursus arctos. Next base: position 71,985,292 of record NW_026623111.1, on the reverse strand, counting down.
AACATAGGGGTCCATATTTCACTTCAAATTAGTGTTTTTATATTTTGGGGGCAAATACCCAGTAGTGCAATTACTGGATTGTAGGGCAGTTCTATTTTAAAATTTTTAAGGAAACTCCATACTATCTTCCACAATGGCTGCACCAGTTTGCATTCCCACAAGAAGGTTCCTTTTTCTCCACCTCTTCACCAACACTTGATGTTTCTTCTGTTTTGATTTTAGCTATTCTGATAGGTGTAAGGTGATATCTCATTGCAGTTTTGATTTTCATTTCCCCAGTGTTGATCATCATTGCATATGTTGGCCATTGTATGTCTTATCTAGAGAAATATCTGTCATGTCTTCTGCCCATTTCTTTTTTTAAAATTTGGATTGTCTTACGGATATTGAGTTGTAGAAATTCTTTATATATTTTGGATATTAGTCCTTTATTGGATATGTCATTTGCAAATATCTTCTCTCATTCAGTAGGTTGTCTTTTAGTTTTGCTGGTTGTTTCCTTTCACTGTGCAGAAGTTTTTTAAGTTTATGTAGTCCCAGTAGTTTATTTTTGCTTTTCTTTCTCTTGCCTCAGGAGACATATCTAGAAAGATGCTGTTACAGAAGATATGCAGCAAAATTACTGCCTCTGCTCACTTTCAGGATTTTTATGGTTTCAGATCTCACATATAGGTCTTCAATCTACTTTGATTTTAATTTTGTGCATGGCATTAGATAGTGGTCCAGTTTCATTCTTTTACATATATCTGTCCACCATTTGTTGAAGAGACTGTCTTTTTCACATCGTATATGCTTGCTTCCTTGTCAGATTAATTGACCATATAATCATGAGTTTATTTCAGCACTTTCTGTTCTGTTCTATTGATCTATGTGTCTGTTTTTGTGCCAGTACCATACTGTCCTCAACACTACAGCTTTGTAGTATAACTCGATGTCTAGAATTATGATACCTCCAACTTTGTTTTTCTTTTTCAAGGTTGCTTCGGGTATTTGGGGGTCTTTTGCAGTTCCATACAAATTTTGGGATGGTTTGTTTTACTTACATGAAAAATGCTATTGGTATTTTCTTAGGCATTGTATTAAATCTGTAGACTGTGTTGGGTAGATACTTTAACAATATTTGTTTTTCCAATCCATGAGCATAGACTGTCTTTCCATTTGTGTCATCTTCAGTTTCTTTCATCAGTGTTTTATAGTTTCAGAGTACAGGTATTTCACCTCCTTAAGTTTATTCCTAAGTATTGTATTATTTTTGGTGCAATTGTAAATGGGATTGTTTTCTGAATTTCTCTTTCTGCTGCTTCATTATTAGTGTATAGAAATGAAACAGATTTCTGTACAGTGATATTGTATCCTATAAACATACTGAATTCATTTATCTGTTCTAGTAGTTTTTGGTGGAGTCTTCAAGGTTTTCTATGTAGAGTATCATGTCGTCTTCAAATAGTGAATGTTTTACTTCTTCCTTACTGATTTGGATACCTGTTATTTCTTTTTGTTGTCTGATTGCTGCAGCCAGGACTCCCAGTACTATGTTGCATAATGGTGGTGAGAATGAACATTCTTGTCTTTTTCCTGACCTTAGAGGAAAAGCTCTCAATTTTTATTCACAGTAAGTATGATGTTAGCTGTGAGTTTTTCATATACGACCTTTATTATGTTGAGATATGTTCCTGTAAACCTACGTTGGTGAAGGTTTTTATCATGAATAGATGTTGTACTTTGTCAATGTTTTTCTGTATCTATTGAAATGATCAAATGATCATATGGTTTTTCTCTTTTCTTATTAATGTGATGTATCACATTGATCGATTTGCAAATATTTAACCACTCTTGCATCCCAGGAATAAATCCCACTTGATCATGGTGAATGATTTTTTTTTAATATTGCTGTGTTCGGTTTGAAAATATTTTATTGAGGATTTTTGCATCTATGTTCATGAGAGATAATGGCCTATAGTTCTCTTTTTTTTTTTTTTTTTTTTTTTTGTGGTGTCTTTGTCTGATTTTGGTATCAATGCAATGCTGGCTTCATAGAATGAATTTAGATAATTTGTTTTCTCTTCTATTTTTTGGAAAAATTTAAGAAGAATAGGTATTATCTCTTCTTTCAGTATTTGGTAGAATTTGCCTGTGAAGCTGTCTGCTCCTAGACTTTGTTGAGATTTTTTTGATTACTGATTCAACTTCATTTCTGGTAATCAGTCTGTTCAAATTTTCTATTTCTTCCTGCTTCAGTTTTGGTAGGTTATACATTTCTAGGAATTTACCCATTTCTTCTAGTTTGTCCAATTTGTTGGCATATAATTTTTCATAACACTTTTACAATCCTTTGTATTTCTGTGGTGTTGGTTGTTACTTCTTCTTTTCCGTTTCTGATTTTGTTTGAGTTCTCTCCCCACCTCAATGAGTCTGGCTAGGGGTTTATCAATTTTGTAGATTTTTTTCAGAGAAACAGGTCCTGGTTTCATCAATCTGTTGTTTTTATTGTTTGCTTTTTGAAAAAATATGTCATTTATTTCTGCTCTAATTTTTATTATTTCCTTCTTCAGGTTTAGGGTTTCCTTGTTCTTCTTTTTCTAGCTTCTTTATGTGTAATGTTAGATTGTTTACTTGAGATATTTCATGCTTCTTGAGGTAGGTCTGTATTACTATAAACTTTCCTCTTAGAACAGCTTTTGCTGCATTCCAAATATTTTGGACCAATGTATTTTCATTTGTCTCTATGTATTTTCTCTTAATTTTCTCTTTGATTTTTTGGTTGACCCACTCATTGTTTAGTAGCATGTTATTTAACCTTCATGTGTTTGTGCTCTTTCCAGAGTTTTTTTCTTGTGGTTGATTTCTAGTTTCATAGCCTTGTGGTCAGAAAAGATGCATGGTATGACTTTGAACTTCTTGAATTTATTGAGACTTGTTTTGGGGCCAAATACAAATGATGTATTCTGGAGAATATTCCATGTACACTGGAAAAGTATGTTTACTCTGCTGTTTTAGTTTGGAATATTCTGAATATGTCTGTTAATCCATATACATTCAAAGTAATTATTGATAAGTATGTTTTTATTGCTATTTTGCTACTTGTTTTGTGGTTGGTTTTATAGTTTTTCTCTGTTCTTTTGTTCCCTTGCTCTCTTCCTTCACCATAGGTTGGCTTTCTTTAGTGATATACTTGGATTACTGTCTCTTTGCTTTTTGCATATCTATTAGTAGCTTTTGATTTGTGGTTACCACTAGGTTTGTATGTAACATCTTCTATATATAACTGTCTGTATTGTTAATGGTCACTTAAATTTGAACCCATTCTTTACTCCTCTCCCTACTATGTTTTAAATATATATTATTATACTTTACACCCTTTAATTTTGTGAGTCCCTTGCCTGATTTTTCTGGATATAATTATTTTTACTGCTTTTATGCTTCCTGTTTTTCACTCTTATGTAAGGTCTTTCCTTTCCACTCAATACATTTCCTTTACCATTTCTCATAGGATAGGTTTAGTGGTCATGAATTCCTTTAACTTTTGTTTGGGAAACTCTTTATCTCACCTTCTATTCTGAATGATAGTCTTGCTGGATAGAGTATCCTTGGCTACAGATTTTTTTTTTCTTCCTTTCAGCACTTTGAATGTCCCATGAAAAGTTTCTGCTGAAATATCACCTGATATCCTTATGAGAATTCCCTTGTATGTAACTGTCTTCTTTCTTCTTGCTGCTTTAAAATTGTTTCTCTTAATCACCACTTTTTTTGCCATTTTAATTACTATGTGTCTTGGTGTGGCCCTCCTTTGGTTGGTTTTGTTGGGGGCTCTCTGTGCATCCTGGATCTGGAGATCTGTTTCCTTAACCAGATTACAGAAGTTTTCAGCTATTATTTCTTCAAATAAATTTTCTGCCCCCTTTTCTCTCTTTTATTCTGGGATCCCTGTAATACAAATGTTATTACACTTGATGGAGTCACTGAGTTCTCTAAGTCTATTCTCATTTTCCTTTTTTTTTTTTTTTTAATCTAACCTGCTCTGCCTGAGTACTTTCCATTACTCTGTCCTCCAGGTCACTGATTTGTTCTTCCACATCCTCTAGTCTATTTATTCCACCTAGTGTATTTTTAATTTCATTCATTTTGTTAATCTCTGATTGGTTCTCTTTGTTAAAAGTTTCACTGATGTCCTCCACTCTTTTCTCAAGCCCGGCAAGTATCTTTATGATCATTACTTTAAATTCTTTGTCAGGCATATTACTTACGTCTGTTTTCCTTCAGTCTCTTTTGTGGTTTTGTCCTATTCTTTGATTTGGGACATATTCTTCTGTCTCCTTATTATGTCTAAGTCTATATATCTCTTTCTGTGTATTAGGAAAATCAGCTGTAGCTCCTATTCTTGAAAGTAGTGTCCTTATGAAGAATAGGTCCTTTAGTACCCTGTAGTGCAGTGTCCCATTTACCTGAACTTGGCATTTCAGGGGTGACTCTTATATGTAATGCATGTGCTCTGCTATTCTGGCTAAGCCACATTTTCCTTCAGTCCAGTTGTCTGCAATGGCTCATTTCTTGTTGCAGGTAGTGATTGGTCCCTGGGTTAGCGGGTCAGTCTGGGGATGCCTTGGGCTTGAGTGAGTCAGACCAGATGTTTGTCAGAGGTGAAGTAGCACTAAACTGCAGGGTATTTTCCAGTATTGTCCCCTAAGAAGCTTTTGTTGTTGGGCAGGGCTTACAATCAGATTTGTTGTCTGCCAGTAGACGTCTTCTAGGGCCACCATCTGACTGTTTATGTGATTTTCTTTCCCTTTCCCCATGGTAGGAGTCACTTTGGAGTGGTCCTGGCCCATACTGGAGCTGCTAGTACACAGCCAGGCTTGTGGCCCCCATATGAATGGGCTCCTGCCAAGGGCTATTGGAGGGGGTAGATCCTCAAAGTGCTTGTAGGAGAGGTGCCCAAGTGGCTCCTCCATGAGATGGGATGAGCTGGTGCTGCTGGGACTGGGCCAGCCTTGGTAGCTCTGCAAAACGTGTGTGGGCAGGGCTTACAGTTTTAACAAGGTGAGCACCGGTCTCCCCTGGAGGGAAACTGCTGCTGCCACCATCACAACTGAGACCCAGAAGCATGTGGTCAGGACGTGCAGTGGTGTTAAGTTGTGTGCTGGTCTTCTAGGAGAAGAGACCAGCAGTGCTGGCCTCAGTGGTTCTATCTTGTATTTTTGAGGACTGTTGTGTCTCTTCGAGGAGGGGGACCCAGCTTCCTATGGATCTCCAGGTTCTTCCAGAATTGAGCCTGATGATTTTAAAAATTCCAGACTTTAATTCCCACCGGTTGTAAGAACTTAGGAAATCCAGTCCCTCTGGTTTTCAAAACCAAACGTTATGAGGATTTGTCTTTCCTTTGCAGGATCCCTGGTGTGATAGTCTGTTTCTCTCCCTTCTCCATGCTGCAGGTTCCTCTCTCCAGTAGACAGTCCTTCAGTGCTTTTAGCTCCATACTGCATCTCTGCCCTACCTACCCTGTTCAGTGTGGCCTCTTCTCTACACTTAGTTGAAAACTTTGTTCTGCCAGTCTTCAGGTCATTTTCTGGGTTATTTACACTGATGTGTGTGTTATCTAGTTGTATCCATGCGATGAAGTGAGCTTAGGATTCTCCTACTTGGCCATCTTCTCCAGGAGCTCTTCTGCCATTCTAATTTTTATTATGTGCCTACTTATAATAGAACCTCTCTGTGACTTCTATTTTTCCATTCTAAGTCTTCTGTAGATTTGAAGTAAAGAGTCAGGCTGGTTATCTTGTGTATAAAAGGAAGCATTGTATGACTTACAGATGTTTCAGGGAATTTCTTGGAAGTAAAAGGAATAGCCTATTTTGATTCAGTTTTCATTTTTAAGGAAATTTTCTGGCGTCTTGGCTCTTTTCCAATATTCTAGGTATTTAAGCATACTTAGAAATGTGAGCTTTCATTTCCTCTTTATCTTTATGACTTCTGTAAGACGCTCACTTAACTGTTGAACAAGTTACCAACAAATCCACAAATTGTGCTTAATATCTGCATCCGAACGTTACACACATTATGAGTGTTATTTGTGAAATATTCTGAGAAAAAATTCATTTGGGACCGAAAAGAGATAAATTAATCATGATAATCAACAGTGGTAATGTTTCTTTTTCATTTCTATTTCTACACATGCTGCCTATGAAAGTAAGGAGGTAGATGGAGACTTCATTTCCATTACTTTAACAGTATATTTGTGGAAATATTCATTATTTTCTTTATGTGATCTTTTTAACCCTTCTGACATTAAATTAAATACATCGTTTTAGTAAAGACACAGGGAAAGGGGTCAAATATTTCAATTCCATAGGCAGCCTCAGTGTTCCTGCTCTGGTCTAATCTCTGGCAGCTATAAGGTACATGTGGGTCTAGCATAAAAATAAACAAAAGGAAGACTTTCACTCTTAATTCTTAAAGAAAAGTGCACATTTAAATCATCCGCTCCTGTTTGTTCAGCATAGTTTTCTTTTGACATCTTAGACTTCCTTGTTTGTTTGTTTATGATGTTCACCATTAAGTCCAGGGCTCACAGTGTACCCGGGAGACTGCACAGCACAGAGGCTAATGGCATGATTTTGGATCAGACAAATGTGGATTCATTGATTCACGTGATAAATTAACTACTACTGAGGGCAAGATGTTGCATTACATGTTGGGAAACAGTGCTGTGTATAAAAGAACTGGCTCCTGCCTTTAAGCAGTTTAAAGTTTAATGGGAGAATCAATCAGAATCAGAAACTTTTGTAGCTAAGTGAGTATGGTAGGTTACTTACCTTTCTAACTTTCTAGTCTCTTCATCCATGAAAGGAAAACTTATATTCGTACCTGTATCTACATGCAGGATTGTTGTTAAGATTCAATAAACTACTGTTTATAAAATACCTAATATTATACCTGAAATGTAATTAGCTTGATGACAGCAACACTTAAAACAATTACAATATCAAAATAAAGTGACCAACAGACCTAGAAATTACTTTGGTAGATGCTCATTTCATCCTTGAGGAAACAAGCCACTTTGAACACCTCTTAACTTGAAAAAGCAAAGTAATTTATTCCAGAATATTCAAGTAATTTCATACTTACTGTTGTAGTTTGGTATCCTAGAATAGACTCTGAGACAAATATCTGAGACAATAAAATAAGTTTTTGGAGAGCATTCTCAAGCCCACACCCAAAAGGGGGAATAAAGACAACAGAGACTGGCAGAGGATGAAGCTAAACCCTATGTAATTAAACTATCTCAGGTGATGATACAGGCAGATTTGAGGCTAGGATGATTCCTCATAGTTGCCCTCAATTCAGGCAAATGGTTGGGAGCCTTATACTCTTGTGTCAACTAGTTATTGGACATCGAGAGCCTCTGATAAGGTGGTATAACCCTGAATAAGTAGGGTTGTTTTGTTTTGTTTTGTTTTTTTTTTTTGCTTTTGTTTTGTTTTCATTTTTGTTTTGTAGAGGAGAAAATCTCCAAGAGGAACTTATTTAAATACTATCAGCTGCTGCCAACTTTAGATCTTGAAGAAATGAACATTCATTCAATTCTCTTCCAATTCTACATTTAGAATATATTTTGTTTTACATATTTTGGGAACATGTTTAGACAAACAGGAAAGAAACCCTTGATTCAAAATACATAAAAATATTTTGGCACATAGATACTTGTATTTTGTTACCCTGGCCCATATGGAAATAATTTCCTCAAAATGCTGCTAATTGATGTTAATTCTTTCTGGAGCTCTTGGGATCACATCCTTCAAAGAATTTTCAGTACATATGCGTAGCCACATTATTCTCAAAACTGGAATTCAATTAAGCTCACATAATTGTTAGTTTTCAGGCATTTTAGTTATCAAGCAGCTACTTTATAACCTATCCTTAGACTTCCTAGTAGCTGATTAGATGGCCAATTTAGTCATTAGTCAATCAAGTGTGAAGATTATAATAAAGTCAGTCCTTTATTTCCCTATAATTTTCTTCTCTCATTTCTTCACTGGAGCATATACTCTGCATTTCATTGAATTTAGGATGACAGATTTTAAAGCACATATTTTATATACCACTAAGGAAAAACAAAAAAGAACACATGATGCTAATTAAAAATAAACAAAAGTCATGTTAGTTTCCTTATTACAATCGCTGTGACTTATTGATCAATTACATCAGCCTTTCACTGTATTTTCTTCTGTCTTCTGTTCCCTTTCTTAGGTTTGATAGATAGTCCTTTTGCCATCCCAAGCCAACTAAAATATAAGTGTCTCAAGGGCAGGGACTTTGCCTGTCTCGTTCGATGCTGAATCCACCACTCTTAACCGTGACTGGCATTTACTAGTAACTCATTAATACTTATGCAGTTCATTTTTTCCCCATGTGTCAACATGACAGAGAGAAACACACTTCTTTGGCCAAAACCAGGACTATGAAAATTCTCACATTAAAATATCTTTAACTCCTTATCTTTTATTTATGCAAAATTTGTATTTAGAAATGCAAAGAAAGTGGTCAGATCTTTTCTAATTTATAAAAGGAATAAATTCTGGTGCTTTAGTAGTAACAACATATTACATTATAGACTCAAAAATGATTGTGACCCATATGACACTGGCATGGTAACCTGAAGATTGAGTAGTGCATCGTTTCGGTAGTGCAGAAAATAAGTGATAAAGGCATGAGCTGAGTCAGTATAACAAATATTATATAAAAATATATTATATATGACAAACATAATAAATACAATGAATTAATGACAAACTTTATAATACAGATATTTAATTGCAAATGTATCAATATATAGATCTAAAGACAAAAAGTAGAAACTTTCAAAACTGTGATGTCAAGAACCCAACTCTATACACTGTTAAATATGATTATATACACGGAAAGTATTTTGAAAGAAGGCATGTGCAAATGTTACTCATGAGTAAAATATTAAAATTGTGTGTCTTAAATATATTTCCATTTTATAATTTACATTTAATTAATTGCTTTGTTTTATCATTTAATCCCAATATAATCTGGATTGCATCTTTTTTTTTTAAACGTTGCCTATAAATCCCTTTTTTAATCCCAAGTGTGAGCAAATTCCCTTCTAAAATACAAACCAGAATACTTTTCAACACCTTGAAAGAATTGTGTATACTCAGATTCTGCATTGTATTTTCAACCTAATCTTGATTTTCACTATTATTTTCTTCTATCTAATTAGCCCTGGAGAGTATCATAAGCATCTTTTTCATACTCTTTCTGTAATGATCTTTGTAAACTCTCTTAAAGGTTAAATTAGCATTGTGACACATTTTAGAGAAGATATACATGAAAATGTTCTGTATGAGTCCTCTTTCCATTGAAACATACACCTTAAGGGAACCGTTCTTGCCTAACTTTTAAAGGATGGGTTCTATAGTGTTCGAAACAAATCCTAGCTAGTACCAAACCCTATATACGCTGCTTTTTTCCTATATGTACATACCTATGATAATGCTTCATTAGGTACAGTAAAAGTTTAATAACTAATAATAAAACAAAATTATACTGTAATAAAAGCTATGTTAATGTTACTGTATTCTGTCCTTATGATGATGTGAGATAATAAAATGCCTATGTGATGAGATGAAGTGAATTGAATGACAAAGCCTTGTGATGTACAGTTAGGCTACTACTGACTTTCTGATGATATCTCAGGAGCATCATTGGCTTCCAGACTGTGGTTTACCAGAGGTAACTAAAACCAGGGTAAGAGAAACTGGGTAAGAGGGGACTACTGTATTTTTAACCATGGTTAGAAGATTTTATTATACCCCTTTTAATGACGAGGAAATGGAAGCCCTTATACTTAAGTACTTAGGAGGATTTCAGGGTTGATGGATAGCAGAATGCAAATTAGAGCTCAAACATTTGCATTTCAGAGTACAAGCTCGAAGCCAGGGTTTTCTCCAGCTCAGCACTATTTCTGTCGGGATTATATAATTCTGTGTTGTAGGGCACTACCCTGTGCATCTCAGATTGCTGAGCCACGTCACTTGCCTCAACCTACAGATGCCGGTAACCCCTGCATTCGGTTATAATGACCAAAGACGTTTTCAGTCATTTCCAAATGTCCTCTGGAGAGCAAAGTTACCCCCAGTTAATAATCACTGGCCTATGCTATCCTGCTTCCTTAAATCAGACAGAAGTGACCAGTGCAGTACCTCACAAAACAGAAAAGCCATATATTTAAACAAGTATCCTCTTTAAGAAATCATTTATAGCCATTAGGGTGAAATGCAGCTTTTATAATTGTCAGTATATTTTAAAAACACATATAATGCATAGTGTATGCCAGATACTCCTCTGCGCCCTTACAATGACTAGTTTTTGTTTTTGTTTTTAAATATTAGCTCATTTACTAAACCACTGTACTAATAAATATCAGAAGCGTTTATAAACATAGGTCCTGCTCAACGACAGCAACAAAAACCATACCGGTACGGTGCCAAATATATAAAGTGTTCTTCCGTCTGGCCAACCCAGGAAGCGTTAGGCTTCCAATATGTCTAATTAGGAAGCGTTCCATTCAGTGATCCAACAGAGGTTCTAAAAAAGGTAACTTTTCTTCCACATATAGGGAATGAAGGGATGTGAAGAAGTGTCCCGAACTACTTAAAAAGCAAATTCCCCTTTAGATTTTTTCACCGCATAATTCATTGGGTGTAAAGTCAATCAGTAGACCTAAATTGTGCCTCGTTATCAGTGACAAGCATTGAAGTGTCAGTATAAACCCAAACCATATTGATTAAAAACAGTCCTTTGCCTGTCATCATGGAGGAAGAGAATTTCCGAAGCACTTATAAATACCAGGACATTTCTCTGCAGAAGGTTTTGGCACATTGCGGAATCTGTTTGTATCCTTAGATGTGGAATCTGTTTTCAGTGATAAAGTTTTGTTAAAGGCTTCAGAAATACTCTACCACAGAGCGATATACACAATTGTTACTGCTTTGCAAGCAGGAAGCCTTGTAATGAGTTCCAGTGATAACCAAAAAGAAACATTCAAAGGTTCTGGCAGACAAGACCTATATTTTGAGGTTGCACAAATTACCAAGAGGAAATTGTCTAAAGTTAAATTACCTTTCCTGGCTCAACCTCACTCCTAAATTCTTAAGGGGATAGTAAATCCTCCTGGTGGGCCTTTAGGATTCAACCAGGGTGAGAGGACAGGCGCAAGATAAGCAAGGTGAATGTTAATAAGGTCGCCGAAGGTGGAGTTCCCAAGGGAGAAAAGCCACAGCATTTCCTCCTCCTCACAAGAAAAGTGAAACAATGAAACCGTTTTCCCAAAGCCAGTAGGCATATGCGTGGCTCTTCTGTTTATAACTGGAGTAAATGAACTCTGGACAAAATTAAATCCTGAGAAACAATAATGAGTTGTCTTTAAAACTAATGTGTGTATGTGCGCCGCACACCTCCGTGTAAGCGATTCCTTAGTTAAAGGGTGATTTAAACTAGAATTTGAGACAATTATTGCTTATAATAGCAACAATATGTATGATTAATAACTCAATTCAGAAGAAACCTAAGAAAGTTTAATTCTGTACAACCGATATTCCAGAAAGTATGACTTCTAAATGAAAAAGATGTGAGGGTTTAATTTAAAATGATATGCCTAAGGAAAATGAGTAGAAAATAATTTTTATGTGTTTGCGCAAGGATACACAATAATGGACAATTGTTGGGTTTACTACAGCAACAACATGAAGAATGAATCCCTTGTCTATACACCCAGATCCCCAATATCTAGCATATCTTAGATAGTATAATGTTTCTGGAACAAAAGTTGCAAAAAATAATAAAATTATTTGTGTGAATAATTGAAAGGCTTTGTAGTCACTCTCTGTGGCTTTATAAGATAGCTAGAAGATAGAAAGTTTCTTGTACCCAATAAATTTATATAATTGATTATGTTTAAATATAATACCATTATATATTACATAGAATTAAGAATAGTTTATTCCTCTTGTTTCCTAGTGTTTATTAACATAATTAAATAATGTGAGCCCTAACTGTCTTGCTTAATGGTTCTAAGTTTTGCTAGGAGACTTCTAAAGTAAGATATTGCTTACCTAATCTATGTAATAACATAGAAAGGAAGTAAAATTAAAAAATAACAATTTTACGTTGCTCATTTGTTTCATATCAGTGTAATGTAAAGCAAGTCACTTTTAGAAGTAAGTTTGACTCACTGAATAAAGACAATACATAATCACATGGTATAATTTGGGGGATACTACAAATAAATATAACCATAGCATCTCATCTATTGTATACTTTAAATGTTATAAATTGTTTTCACATAAGCTGTCCTAATTTATTCCTGTAATTGTGCGTTAAAATTGGTTTGAAGTACCCCCAATTTCAACCAACAGATGGAAAACTGAAGCTCTAAATAATAATTGGCTTACTCAATATGGCTCAGATAGTATATAAGATCTATGAATTCCAAGTCTTACAGTCTATGCTGTCTCTTTATCAAAAATTAAATATCCTTCCTCAGTAATTTTATTGGTACTATAAACTCCTCTTTCTGCCAGTTCCTTTAACTTTATTAAATACCCCTGTTCTGGATTTACTTTATTACACAAAATATACCAAGGCCCCATGGAGAAATCCTTTTCAGATAACTGTAAGTATAACATTAAAAATTGTTAGTCACGTAAACCTTTCTAATGAATCAGGTTATCAGATTATTCCTGAAGAAGAGGGTTTGAAAAGAATCATAGGAAATGGAGGTATCAAGAAGATATGGATAATATGTAAGAAGAGAAGAATAATGTTGAAGAAAAGGGAGGCAGGATGTAGGTAAATAAGAGACTTCATTCCCCCCCCCTCCAGAATAACTGTCAAAATAGTTAATGTGAAAGAATTATTGCCCTAGGGATACCAGATCACTTGAGTGTCTCCCTGGATTCACTAAGCAGTTTTTCACAATATTCTTTCAGTATTTGAACTTAAATATTTTGGTTCAGTTATACCCAGATCAAAAAAATGTATATATTTAGGATGTATTTCAAAAGGGATTTTTAGGTTGTTAGCCACTTTGTTTTAGCTGTGACTGCATTTCCCTTCAGTAACATCTACAATTTAAGGTAGACTAAATGTCATTTAAGAAAATTCAGGGGACATGTAGGGACAGTAATATGACAACAAATCTTACATTTTATGCTTGATGGTTTGGTGACATAATACTACTTAAAAGTCCTTCAAAGAATTTACATCAAAAGAATATTACAAATATGTGTATGGAAATACAATGGATGCAGGATGTTTTAGGATTTGTGATGAAATACTATTCATTTTTACCTACTATCTGATTTTCTGAAATGCTTTCATATAATATAAATAAAGAATAAGACACAGCAGGGAATAAATGCTGATATGGAAAGTTATGGTCAGGATATCATTACCTACAAGTTAGAGCCAGTTTTTAAAAGAAGCATGGAATTTCAAAAATACATTTTTTCATCGTGTAAAAAGTTGAACCTTGGAGATGAGAGATTTATTTAATAATAGCATTTTTTCAAATAACCAACAAATTTTTCCTACTTAGGATGTTTATGGGTATTAGAAACACTACAAAAAAAAAGACCATTTTAGAGTGTAAAAAGAAATTCTAATGATACATTTTTTCTTTTGAAAAGCTGTTTTATTAAAGCAAATCATTTTCTTTATAAACTCAGACTAGCCTCAAAAAGTCTAACAAAGAGAAAACAGATGGACCACCAGCTTTAAAGTTAGTCATCCTTGAAAAGATATAAAATTGACTTAAATAGAAAAAAACAATGCACAAAATATAAGGAGGTGAAACAAAAATTGTTAAGTTCTTAAAATATAGTCATTTTTATTTTATTAACATCATTTTTGTTATTAATTTCAAGTCTAACCTCTTGCCCATTGAAAATATGAATATTTTCATTTTGATTATTTGGTAATAAATAATTGAAGATAGAGTAGAGACTGTGAAGTTTTTATAAGGAAACAATGGCTAGAGTTGGTAAGGGACTTAATTGCCCAAGATTATAAATATTACTCATGGCAGTTAACAACCAATTCAGATATTCCAGATTTCCCTGATTTCATTGTCTAATGTTTCCATGCAGAACCCATCAACTTTCATTTTAATGCAGAGATACGAGATATTCATTTGATGTAAGAAAAGCAAGATCAAAAGGATTTTTACTGGAATAATTATATGTTCCAGCCATTATGCTATATTTCAGCAACAGTCATGAACTGTGGATATGTAGATAGAGTGTATGTTTCAAGTTTGAGGGATTAAAAAGGGTGGATAAATAGAAAAATTCTTAGAGTAGTACAAGGAAGGCATTTTGCTCTGAGTTGAGAAAAAAAAGGGCAATTTGTAAGCATATAGTGATAGAGATTATACACATATGCACTGGCCTTTGCAAGCTGTGTTCTGTATAATAGGCTGTGGTCAAAAGGACAGGTAACAGGATGTGGGTGTAGGAAAGATCTATCCGCATTCCTTGGATGAAGTTGTCTAGAAGTAGAAGGAATAACACTTTACCAGCTACGGAGCTGATGCCTCGTGCATTTCAAAAGAGGCTATATTGGAAGGTCCAGATGTTAGAACTGTAAGGCTGAGGTGAGTCCTGGCCATACTGATGGTGGTTTTTACTCTAACATCAGGGGATTGGCAGATGCTAGTGTAGGTAGCAAATGAATTTCCAAGAAAACTATTCAATACATTGTATGCACACTGTTCTGAATGTTCTGAATAATTCTCTGCAATCACTGGAGGGAAGCCTCAGAAATATTGAAATTTAAATGTATTCCTAAAACAACAACAACAACAACAACAAGAAAAACGCAGTGCGTTTCCCTTACCAACTTTTTTTCATCGTCTATGATTCTTTCTGCCTTCACTACTTTTTTTTTCATACATCCACTCATATGGAGAACCCAAACAATATAAATTCAGTGGAAAATGCAAAGAAATCAAATATAAAATCTTATGCTTATTTCCCTTTGCTTAAGAAACTAAACTACTAATTAAAATATAAATAAAATAATTAAATACAAGATTAAGTAAGTCACTAAAACAATAATATATAAGTATCTCAAGTCAAGAAAAGATTTACTGAAAAGGTTAAAGCAGCACAATTTCATTTTTTTGGTTGTGATTTTCTTTTTGATTGAAGTAAACAACAATGTAATATTACTTTCAGGAGTGCAACATATTGATTCAACAGTTCTATACATTACTCAGTGTTCATCACCATTAAGTGTAGCCATCATTTGTCTCCACACATGATATTAACCTTATTCCCTATGCTGTGCTTTTTGTCTTTGTGACTTACTTTGTAACTGAAAGTTTGTACCTCTTAATCCATTTTGTTTCTTTTGTTTTTTGTATACTATATATGTGAAATCATATGATATTTACTTTCTCTGGCTTATTTTACTTAGCATGATATCCTCTAGGACCATCCACGTTGTCACAAATGGCAGGATCTCATTCTTTTTTCTTTTATGTATACACACACACCTGCAACTTTTTCTTTATCCATTCATCTATCAAGGAACACGGGTTGCTTTCATAGCTTGGTTGTAAATAATGCTTCAATAAACATAGGGGTATATGTGTCTTTTCAAATTAGTTTTTAATTTTCCTTGGGGCAATATTCAATAATGGGATTACTAGATTATGTGGTATTTCTATTTTTAACTTTTTGAGGAATCTCCATACCGTTTTCCACAATGTTTGAACCAATTTACATTCCCAGCAACTTTACATTCCCAGCAACAATACATGAGAGTTCCATTTTATCCACATCCTCACCAACACTTGTCATTTCTTATCTATCTTTTTAATTCTAGCCATTCTAACTGGTGTGAGGTGATTTTTCATTGTGGTTTTGATTTGCATCCCCCAACGGTTAATGATATTGAACATATTTTCATGTCTGTTGGCCAGCTGTATGTCTTCTTTGAGTAGATGTCTATTTAAGTCCTTTGCTCATTTTTTAATTGGATTAGTTATTTTTTGGGTGGTTGTTTTTGAGTGGTAGAGAATTATGTCTTCAGACCCACAACTGGAACTCTATAGATGAAAGGGAATTATGGAAGCTATGATTCTGGCATTTGGCATTTACTTGTTGAGTTTGAATGGAGAGTGAATAAGGAGGTCATCAGATTTCCTGGCATCTACTGTTCTGCAGTGATTTCATTTCACTACACATTATTTTAAATAACGTGGTACTGCTAACAAAGCATGCTATGAACATTTCCTGAGTAAACCAAGTTCTACAGCATTCCAGTATCCAGAATGTTTCAAAACATCCCACTGTAGATCCTTCCTTTGCCCTCTCATTTGGCCTGGGTCACATCCTTTTTAAGTCAAGCTCATACCTGAGAGCTGAAGATCTGCATAAAGTTGCAGCATTCCTTCTGCATCTGTATTTCACAAGAGATAACTTGTCCATCCTGAACTATACTTTTAAAAGTATAGTTCTTGTATAGAAACATACATAATTTTTGTACTATTTAGTGTAACCCAGAAGTCAAGAAATTGTAAAGTAGCAAAACCCCTATACTTAAACAAGGTATTTAAGAGCAGATGATTGGAATTATCTCAGTAGTCAGTTTTGGCTCTTTTCTTTTCAAAAGCCAAAGGATTCAATGCAAAATCTCATTGTGTCCTCACATAAAGTAGACAGACAGATGTCCCAAATAACTGCAACACAGAAAGAATACTACAGAATATACTAATAGCTGTGATGTGATGTGATGTGATTAAACAGTAAGTTCTGCTTATCTTATCCAAAAATTTACTGCCAATAAGAAAAATGTTCAAAGGTATTTTTCATGGTGTCCATATCTTAGCTCGAGTATACCCGATTTTAACTCCATTCACATCAGTGTGTTGAACTATCTCCCCAAAGTGGAAGGAAACACTTCCTCCATGGAGGCAGCTCAGATATAATTCACGCAGAACCACAGGGAAGCAAATACAGTTTATACAGCTGGACAAAAAGGGTTCACATAATAGAAACAGTGCCATTCAAAGGGAATGAAACCATTTCTAGGTAATACATTATTAGGATCAAGCATTTTTTTATAGCGTTTTGAGGGAAACAAAGATTTCTTTTGTATTAATATTGACTTAAAGTTATATAAAATATGCACTTTGAATATAAGATGAAAAAATAGGAAAAGAAGAAAAGAAAGCAACATATAATATCAGACACGGGGAAAAGTGGATGGAGGACATTAACAAAAAAGGTTTGCAGAATTCAATTGATGCAAAAAGAAAAGAAATACCAGTGTAAATGCTTATCTTAGCCATAATTGCCTCTAAATATTTACAAATTCCTCAATAAAATTAGAAATTTATTAGTGATGACAACCATATTTTAGTCATGGCTTTATATGTAGTTTATGCTTAAATTAACTATATACTATGATATATATATATATGAAATTAGTCCTTCTCAAGCTTTCATTTTTCTGTCTTTATGATGCTCAAGGTCCTTTGTTCTCAGATTTTTTTTGTGGTAATAAAAATTACCTTATGGCAAGTTAAAATATTTATGGGACAAATGCACCATAAATGCAGTAGTTCTAAGACTGGCTCTGAATTTTTGAATTATAAAATGCATTTGCATTTTGTATGATTCTAAGACAAGTGATCCTTGTAGCATACTTTGAGTGAAAGGTTTCCCTAAGGTAAATAATTCCATTAGGCTTTATGTGTATAATGACCCCTAGCTATTATAGTTAATCCTTGGACTCCTAAATCAGAGAAGTAGCATTGTTAATGAAATGCTACCATAATCAAACTACATTCTACATATCATAAATGAACACATATCCTTGAGTTTTATACCGTAAAAATTACTACAGTGGTAAATTCCAAATTCAGGTAGCTAGAATGACAGATGTATAGCTGTAGGAGACTCTCCTTCAAGTATGATTTCATTCAGGAAAAACAAAATTAGTTGTGTATAAATCCTGCATTACAAGAACTCTTGAGGAAACAACAATTGTTGGAGAGGATGTGGAGAAAGGGGATCCCTCCTACATTGTTGGTGGGAATGCAAGTTGGTATAGCCACTCTGGAAAACAGTGTGGAGGTCCCTTAAAAAGTTAAAAATTGAGCTACCCTATGATCCAGCCATTGCACTACTGGGTGTTTACCCCAAAGATACAGACATAGTGAAGAGAAGGGCCATATGCACCCCAATGTTCATAGCAGCATTGTCCACAATAGCTAAATCGTGGAAGGAGTCGAGATGCCCTTCAACAGATGACTGGATTAAGAAGTTGTGGTCCATATATACAATGGAATATTACTCAGCTATCAGAAAGAACGAGTTCTCAACATTTGCTACAACATGGACAGCACTGGAGGAGATAATGCTAAGTGAAATAAGTCAAGCAGAGAAAGACAACTATCATATGATTTCTCTCATCTATGGAACATAAGAACTAGGATGATCGGTAGGGGAAGAAAGGGATAAAGAAAGGGGGGTAATCAGAAGGGGCAATGAAACATGATAGACTATGGACTATGAGAAACATACTGAGGGCCTCAGAGGGAGGGAGGTGGGAGAATGGGATAGACTGGTGATGGGTAGTAAGGAGGGCACATATTGCATGGTGCACTGGGTGTTATACACAACTAATGAATCATCGAGCCTTACATCGGAAACCGGGGATGTACTGTATGGTGACTAACATAATAAAAAATCATTAAACAAAACAAAACAAAACAAAACAAACAAACAAAAAAAAAAAAAACAAGAACTCTTGAGGAATTGTTCATATAGAGGCTTAGACACAGAATCTCAACTAATAATTCAGTCAAGATTGGAATGCCCAGAATGGTAGACCAGAGACATAGTAACCTTTTTCCTTTCCCTTATAGACAGTGGTTCCTGCACAAACATCTTTTTGCCTACATGTTATAACATTTTCTGAAAAGAACAAGACCATCAATTACTGCCATGTAATACAAAAGTGAAACTAACATATCTACTCAAAAAATAACCAAGTAGAGAGGAATCCCAAGTACTTTGAGACTTATTTCTAAAGTAGATGTCATTCATTGCAAAAGTTACTTTACTCCGTTAGGTACGTGCACATTAGAACTTTTACTTCTCTCTGTATGAGGATCGTACAAGGAAGAAATGATGTATAAACATGTTGAGTCAGGTAAAACAAAATTTTGATTGATAAAACAGTAGTTGTCAACTGGGATTATTTTGCCTCTCAAGGGACATATTATATGTTCACAATGTGTGTGTGGTGGGGGGGGGGGGGGAAGCTATTAGTACGTATGGAGTACGGGCCAGTCCATCAAAACAAAGAATTATCTAGTCCAAATTGTCAATAGTGTCAAGGCTGAGAAACCTTGCTGTAAATTAAAACTGTAATTCCCTTTACTGTGTTTTTGAATTTACTCAAGAACTCAAGAAACATGTTCCTGACTCTGTCAGCTTATGTAACTATAGATCTAATTTACAAATTCAGATTAACTCATCTCTTTGGTGTACTCTGTTTGTAACCATGTCAACTACTTGTATCGCAGCCCCTTTGTTTGGTACCTATCGGCCTCCAGCATAGACAAAGATCCAACAAAGGCTGTTGTTTAGCTGCAGCAAGTAATTGCTCTTCATTTCACTGTGTTAAGAAGCACTCTTCCTTATTGATTTTGGGCTGCACCTGAAGCATCACTATAATTTTTCCCAACAACCTGAATCTGCTCCTATTGATCAACTAATGCCCTTCTGGCAAAATTTTTGCTACACCAAAGATACAAAACAAGGAACAGTGCATATAAAGGAAAACACTATGGGAAACAGCCAGAAACTGGTGCTTGCTTATAATACCACCAGAGATCAAACCAATTGAAAAAAACAAACAAATTAGAAAGAGTTGACATTCTTTGTTTCCTTTTGTTCCTTACTTAACTGAAGTACAATTAGAAGGCTAGGTGTGTGTTTAAGTAGCAACTCTCTATTCATTTTCATAGCTGTCCAGGACCTCTGTTGGTGAAGTCTTTACCTGTGGAGAGTTTCTCTTTGTCTAACAGAAAATTTATGTGGTAAAGCACACTAGTTAAGAATCTGTGCTCTGGCTTATATAGTTGCTAGACTGTATCCTACACCTTAGTCACTTACCGGCTGTATGATATCGGTAATTTCTTTAACATCTTTGAGCTTTGTTTTCCTTGTCTATCAAATGAAGGTGCATGGTTGTCATCAAAGATGGTGTGACTGATGAAAGATGTGAACAAACAAAACATAAAGCATCTATAATGACAAAGATATGAAACTCACTTGTCAAAAAGACAATGTTCAAAGTAAGAAACAATAATACAGTCTACCAGAGGTGCAGACTTCCCAGTCTCTGAGGCTTCGGGTGAGGCACTAGAATCTTGGCCTTGCCATTCTCACATGAATTTGCTTATAGTTCTTTACTTCATTATTTTGAAGATTCAGGCTATGTACCTGTCTGTTCACCAAGTACAAGTAACTGATACAAGACACTTGAGACCACTCCTGGGTTTTTACAATGAGACTATCTAAATTACAGGTCAATTTTCTCAGCCACAACATCTCTCATCACACTCCTACAGCAGGCTTTCCATAGGCCCATCTCCACAAACATAAAAGGATAAAACAAAATATCTTACTCTTAGAGAAGATTAAAGAATCAAATGAGATATTATATGTAATGTCCTTAGCACAATGCCTAGCACAAAGTATTATTATGATGGTTATTGTATATAAGTATTAGCAGAGTAAACATGTCTACAACAAAAATAAGGCTATCTAATATTTCATTACAATACAATTTTCATAGATATGTGTTAAATCCCATGACTAATAAAGTACTACTAAGTCAAAAATATAAATGATTAAATATGTGCCACTATAAAGGAAATCATTGAATTTTTTTTCACCTTGCTCTGCAGGAACTTGCAGTAAATCACTGCTGTCCTCAAGCTGTTAACTGTCTTCCTGTAAGAAGCTTTTTCCATTATTCCCAATGTGCAAATATATCCAACAAATTTGACCAAAGTTATTACTTCTATCCCTCATTACTGTGTCAGTGTAAAGCTTGGAACTCATTACACTACTTTGAGGGCAAGGTTGTGTCATTTCTCTATTAAAGAACTTTTATTTTTTTTCCCCTTTATCATGGGTTAAGATTTAAGTTATATTATGTTGTAATTTATAATGGAAAAGTAAAAACAGCTTTAGAAATTTAGCTTTTCATGACCATGATAGTCACTTGTCATAGTTAAGCCTATTATTCGTGGTGCATTTCTTCATCTGTTGCACTTGCGCTATTAGTGATTGGAGATTTCTGTTGCTCTATCACTTAGTAAGACTATTTAGAGTTTAGGGAAATGGAAATTATTTCACTTTTCTTAATGGATTTATTAGCCTTATTGTCCAGCATAGTGTACTAATCCCCTGTTTTCAGAAACCACTCTGGTCTACGCCAACAGATTCTTTGAAAAACCCTTTTCCATGGAATTATGCCATCTTTTTCCAGTTAACGTTTATTCATAATATTGTGGTTGAATTTTGCCTGTTGCTTATGTTTTCATCCTATAGTTACTATTTTATATCAGGAGCTATCTAAGGACTGGATCATACTTTTTTTAATGGATGTATTCCAAACCACTTGCAGAGAGGTATACATCCTCTATGTACTGAGAAGAAAAGATCACAAAAGAACAACGTAATGAAGACGGTATGTATTAACATGGGTAACCAGGCTTCAGGAAACATTTTTAGACCTATGTTTATAACTCAGCTTTTAATTAGGAAGCACTTAATGATTTGTCTAATGTATATTACTCAAATCATATAGATAGATACAGATAGAGATGGATATATATATATACTGTCACCACCAGTGGTTATATTTGTATAAATAATCCATTAGCATATCAAACATATAGAAAAAGACACACATATCTTCATCTTATCTTCATGTTTCAATGAACCTACATAATTACTGCCAGTACAGAATTATCAATTTTTTTAACACAATGGGAGGGGTGGGGTGAGGGTAAGAAACATGTTCTGCAGATAATATGAAGAAATAAGAAATAAACCCCAAATTTTGGAAAATGATATTCCAGAATAAACTAACTACATTTTAACTATCAGGATGCAGCATTTCTCATAAAACTATAGCTATAATATGACTCTGTTGACTGATGAAAAAATTTAGTTTATGTGCCAACCTAAGAAGCAGTCTAGCCATCTATTTCCTGGTATCAGTGGTTTTTAAAACTTCTGTGGGGTCTAAAAATCACTTAGGATACTAGTTAAAATGAAATGCTTTCACCTTCAGAAAATTTGAATCATTAAGTCTGCTGTATTGGGACCTAGATTCTTCATTTTTAACAGTTTCCATAAATCTAACATAGAATTTCACCTTAAACAAATGAATGTGTTTACCATAAGGGTGAAATGAATGCATATAATAAGAGATAAAATACTAATTATTGCTTAATTCATTTAAAATTTTATTTTTATGGCACAGTGATTGGGAGAAATACATTCTTAAAATAGAAGGCAGCAGATTTCCGTGGCTCAAATTGTTTGGGGATTCTTTCAGCATTTTGAATGAAATGCATCATTCCAATATTCTTAAGTATCACTTAAAGAAGTGTTAGAATGCATTCGAGATGCATTCTGTAGGACCCTTAGAAGCTTCTTAAACATGGCTAGATGTGGTATCTTTTTTTTTTATGTTTAATTCAATTTGATAATCTTATTGATCTTACATTGTTCATTGGAATTAATTTTATTCCTGATGATAAAATATAATATGCTAGAATGAATTGTGACTTCTGAAGAATTTTTTTCTTTGCTTAGTTGAAGAAGTTATTGAATGCACAAGAAAACCTCTTGAAAAGTAATTTTAGGGCACCTGGGTGGCTCAGTCGATTAAGGTTGACCTTTGGCTCAGGTCATGATCCCAGGGCCCTGGGATTGAGTCCCGCATCTCCCTCTGCCTCTTTCTCTCTTTTAGTGTGATTTAGACTTCTTGGCAGTTTTCCTAGTATCTCTGGAAAACAATGATCCTTTCTCTCCTCTTTTTTCTGGTATTTTCAAATACCATATATAGATACAGATATAGATATATAGATATATCTACATATAAGTATATCTATCTTCCTCTCCCCACCTCCAAAGTTCTACTTGTAGCTAAGAAGAAACACACTAACTAGAGCCTTGCCAATGATGTACCCATCAGCTGACTGAACCTAGAGCTAACTCATACACCTAAATATGCAAGTGGTTCATCTCAGTAGATAATCATATATTTTAAAAGGCATGATGGCCTGAGGTAAATATCAGATTTCTACAGATGATTTAAATCTCTGGAAGTGTGTTAAAGAAGCTCTCCAGTAAAGTTAGCTGGAAGATTCCAGTCCAAGTAGCAAAATTGACTTTTTTTATCCTATATTGAGATTATATTGAGATTGACATGAACTTAGGCAATTTAGCAAGCTGATTTTTGAAACCTTATTTCTGTTCTACAATTTGTTCTCTTCAACTTCTTTATGTAGAGTGTATCATAACCATTTTGAGAACCTGCTTTCATTTCCTAAAAATTCCTCTGGTCAAACTTTTTGTTTTTGAAATATCCAAATAAAAACTATTACAATGCCATTTCTAATGACAAGTATCTGACATTTCAAAGTCATTTTATTATTATCTACCACTGTAAGCACGATCTAAAAAAAATTTTCTGCATAGAAGATCCTGCCATGAAAATGGCTTCAGTAAATCATGCACACTCACTCAATTTCTTTGGGACCATCAGCATATAGGGTCTACACTAGTCTGAATTCAAGGCTCTGGAATAGGGGTTCTTAGCTATAATTCACTCACAACCAAAAGGTCACTGCCCGACTCCTGCATTTCTGGTGTTATCAACTAGGCGGCAACATCATCTTCCGAGTTGCAAAAGTCACTCTACTGAGAGTTGTTAATTAACTTCTCATACCTTATCCAAGGCATTTACTCAATTATATAACCATTCTAGCACTTTCCATCTCCTTGGCCTCTTCCTCTACTCAGACCACAATTACTGATAACTACAAATGGAGACTAACTGTTCTTTCTGGTTCATCCTTACGGACCCTCTCCCACCCCCTTGGTCCTGTCCATTATCCACAGTGCAGCCTAAGTGATTTTTAGAAAACAGTGTTAATCATGTCATTCCCTTGGATGCTCCAAGGTCTCCCATTGATCTCAAATTAAAGTTTAAACTTCTTAAATGATTTTAATGCCCTTCAGCATCTTTCCGGCTCCTTCCTCACTTCCTCATTTGTATTCTACATTACGCTCATGCTGATATCTTTTATTTCATAGGCCACCGCATATTCTATTATCTCTGTTTCCTCTGCTACAGACTTTTGGTTCATCCTCACTCGGCTACCACCTTCTACTTACCCTTCAAGTTACAGCATAAACATCAGTTCTTCCAAGAAGCCTTCCCTAACCTCACAAATCCTGGTTTAGTGCTCCACCTAAGTGCTTTCATGGCAGGCCATAAATAAACATAACAGTCATCTCAGTATGTTATAGTTTTCTGCCTACTCTTTATATCCAGATCATAGAAACCACTCAAGAGTAACTGTGCTTATCCTGGGCAGTATATTCTTACTGCCTAGCTCATGTCTGATACAGAATAGACTGTCAACATTTAATGAATGAAATATGCTAGTGTACTATGTCAGGAATGTTATGGTAAAGGTATTGTATAGATATGAAAAATATATAATTTAGCAAATTTATTTGTCCCTAGGCATTTTGATAATGAAGTTATCCTTAAAATTTGAATATGAAAATAGTGATCATAATACAAGGTAACTCTTTTTAGCCACTAAACTTGGTAAAATATACCAAGAATGAGGTCAATGGTGCAGGGCTTTATATCACTCCACTGGCAGGCATTCAGGTTATATTAACTGTTGTGAGCACAGAGATCACAGATGCTTGGTATTTGGACACTTATTTAAAAAGCAGTGTTTTACTTGCTTTATGATGTTAGAATTATTTATAATGACAAAGATAATCTAATGCCAGATTTTTTAGGAAAAATATTTAAAACGTAAATTAAGTAATTTGGGTAAGTTACAATATTCTACAATATTCTGAGGAATGAAAGAATACAAAAATAACCAAGGCAAAATCCCTGCATTCAAACAGCCTACAGTTTAGAAATGAGGCAAGTAATTATGTGTGAAAATAAAGTATAAAGAGAATTAACAATAACAATGATCATAAAAGCTGTCATGAGGATACAGGGGTGAGCAATATTGCTTTCAACAGGTTCAGGAAGTGAGAGCTGAAAAATGTCATGGATGTATTACATGAGGACTTGGTGATGGCTAAAATTGTGGTGAATAGAGAATGGAATGAGTGTTTCCATGGGGGCAGGAGTATTAATAGCAAAGAATTAAAACAAAACAAGAGAGTACAAGGCCTATTTGGGGAACATAAAGTATCCACACATGGAGTTTTTATTGAATTGGAAAGACAGGGGTATGATAAAGGCAGGCTGTTGATAAGACTGGAAAGGAAGACATGAATGCTATATTCATAAGGACTTCGGTCAGTAGGTAATAAGGATCCAATTAAGGTTTTTTAACCAGTATTGCTATTCTTTAGGAACGAATAGAAGAAGACAGGATAAACTGTTTAGTTTGACTTTATCTTGACATTTTCATTAAGCTCTATGGATTTTGTAGCAAGTGTCAATCCCACATAATTTGTTGCTACCCTTCCTGAAATAAAGAGGGAAATTAAAGTGATTTGAATAGTACAATGAAAATATGCCACTATTGAAATGCTAATGTAGATGCAGTTCTTGCTGAAGCGAATCTTTGATTGTGGGATATGTAGATTTCAAGAACAAGAGATCCACTTCTTAGTTGAGAAATACATTCAACAGCATAACTGTTATATCTTTGTTGTTTATTTTTCCCATTCTTATGCCATCTTCCCATAGAAATATCAACAATTGTTCTTTAACTACATGTATTAAATGAGAAGAGAGAAGAAAATGTAATTCTTCAATGCTCTCATTTTTTTTGACTACTAATCAGTTCATGATCTCAATGAAACTATGTAAAATAACTTTGTCATGCTAAGAGCATCCTTGAAATCTGAGTAAGATTATGGTAAAATATTCAATCCATTTTCTTAGATCGGGTGGTTTCCACTTTTCTACTTCTGCAAAGCAGCTGAAGAGAAAATAAAGGACATAAAGGACACAGCATATAAACTGATTATACTGCAAAGTGTAATTGAAAACATGTGCACTGCAATGTTTGAGTAAATGGCAAGCATATAATTGTCAGTTCTTCCTTCTTGAAAGTAGGCATATGGATAACAGGAAATAAGTTTGAAATAATCTTTATGTGAAAGCAAAATTACTTCCTCTTTGGTATTCAGTTCTAAGCAGAATACTTAACATGGTCCATATTTGAATATAAGGAATCTTTTGGAAGTACAAAAATGGTTTATGGATTGGATTAAATTCAGCATATTTACATATTTTAAAATAAAATATTTAATTGAAAATATGCTCTAGCTCAGCACTTTTATTTTCTAGTAACATAGCATCACTTTCAAGTCTATAGGTTAGATTTTAAATGGCTGTGCACTGAGTATAGCTAGCCACTAAATGTCATAGACATCATGAAGCTCTCTTCCATTGTTATCTCATAATTCATAGCTCTTCTGAAAATATTTATTATATAGAATTTTAATTATATTTTACTTTAATGGTCAGAACCTAAACTTTTCTTCCAAAACATTCTTGGGGGATTATACATTCTTATATATTATACATCTGATTTTATATATAATGTGCTTTCAAATATATAAACTATATGGGTAATTAATCAGAGACATATTTAAAACTGTTAAATATAACTCTTCATTACTTTAAATAAGATTATTTGGTTTATTGAAACCTGTCATTCCAAGAAATATTGAGGGATTTGGGGGCTCCTACTAGGGGATAAGAAACTGTGGAATTTATGTATACTAGCTCAAGTCAAATGTGTTATTTACTGATAGACAATTTAGCATAGCAGAAACAGCATATGCTTGGCATTAGGCAGTCTTGGATTAAAAAATTGGCTGTAGATCATTTTCTACTATATAACTTTGGACAAGTGAAAGTGCCCAATTAGAGCTAATCTTTATTTCTTAAAGTGTTACAGAGCCTAAATAACCTATATAAGGTTATTTACTACTAGGGTTAGCTTTATACATAGGCGAAACTATGACCTAATTTATCAAGAAATCTATACACTGCTCAGGTGTTTGAAATGTAATTGAATAGCAGAGTAGAGTCTCACAAATGAAAAAGAAACACCTGCTTGCATCAGTGATGAACAAACCTTTATAATTGCAGGGGACTATATTTCTTGTGTGTATGTTCTGCCCCCATACTTAGTATGTCAGGATAGCACTGAACCCTGGTCTCTCGAGACCTCCAAATCAAACCTTTCCACATGACTCTATCTATATGAAAGGCAGTGCAATTAACTGAGAGTTCCAGTTACTATATTTGTGCTTCTGGGCAAATAGTTAATATCCTATCCAAGTAGGATAAATTTGATGCAAGACTCATGCACCCTTTACATTAACTAGGTCTTTTCTAGCCTAGTATAGACATAGAATTCTAGAAATAAGGGCCTTCAGTAGGGCCTGTCCTGACTCCAGGTGCTTAGAATTTAAATTTGGCACTCTTTTACAGGCCAACAGCTGCTCTCTTTGCAAGAGGTGGAGCATGGAAAGCAGATAAACATTTATGCTATATAGGGCACAAAGAACAGCTTGAAGTAGAATACTCTGAAAACAATGATAATTAATACAGACTACAGGAAAAAAATGTTATATAAGGTATACTTTAAGAATTTTTAAGGGCAGCATTATAATAATCCAATTTTTAAGACAGAATAGAATTCCAAATTGTGAAAAACACTATGCTTCAGAGAAAATGTCTCAAGAAAATAGTATCTTAACTTTTCAGTATCTTAAAAAGTTCTAAAAACAGGAGTTGAACCCAAGATTTTGCATTTCAGTGGCAAAGAGAAGAAAACAACTATTAACCCTATTTTCTAGATATTTTCAAACATCATCAGTGCAGTACAATGCTCACTAAAGTGACCAGTTCCCTTATATACCTGAGATCTGGTTTATCAAATCCTGAATAAACAGTAAAACTGCACTATATAATTAGACACAAATATGGGCCTAAAATAATTTTACTAAATATTCAGTTAAATTATACCCATGGTGTACCCCATGGAAGAAAACCCTGTCGAGATTGTGTTTATCAGCATGCTCTTTTTGAGAATTTTAGAAGTGGATATGTAGAGATACAATAAGCTGAGGGGGAAATCTAAACAGAAATAATAACTTCTATCCTGTGGCCAGGATTTATTTTTTTTCAAAGGTTTTATTCATTTATTTGTCAGAGAGAGCACAAGCAGGGGGAGCAGCAGGCAGAGGGAGAAGCAGGCTCCCCACTGAGCAAGGAGCCGGATGCAGGACTCAATCCCAGGACCCTGCGATCATGACCTGAGCCAAAGGCAGACACTAACCAACTGAGCCACCCAGGTGTCCCATCTGGCCAGAATTTAAAACTCATTTCTTATTCATTCATTTTTTTTAGACAAAAAAAATATTGAGCTCCTACTAAATTTTAGACACCATTCTAGCCTTGGTGATACACTTATGATCCAGACCGAACTTTGCCCCTCATGGAGTTTACATACTATGCAGAGGAGACAGAATAATTTATCAATAAATAATATGCCTGTATTGCCAAAAGCTATGAGAAAATAAATGAGCTGGAGAATGACTAAATGAGGGGATAAAAGCTAATCCAGTTGAGTAGTCAGATCCTCTCAAAGGAAGAAAATTTGGACTTGAAATCTAAATTAGGAGCATATGCAGCCATATGAAGATTAAGGAGAGAGAACCCCAGAGAAAGAAAGTAGATCTTAGAGCCAAACATGAATACCAGTGTTTCTACAGAGAAGGGAGTGAGGGAATAATGTAGAGAACAAGGTCAGAAAAATAGAAGTTACTCCTCTAGTGTCATGACAAGGATTGTTTTCCATTTTTACTATGTTAAAGTACAAGATAATTTAAAGAAGAAGAGTCCTAACATAACAAGACTCAACACTGAAAAATGCTCTTGGCTCCTGCGTAGAGCATGGATCTACTGGGTTAGAGTGAGAAGAAAGAATTGGTAAGTTATTACTGTAGGCCAGGAGAGAGAGGACTTGGAATTTTGGAGATCCCAAAATATAATTATTTAAGTGTAAATTTTACATATAGATAGATAGATACATATCTATATATATATAGTTTTTATGTTTTGAACATATATATATAGTTTTCATGTTTTGAATAAGTCGCTTTCTGATATCAACAATTTATATAAGCCTTTGAAAATTCATTATGCCTATAATGCCTCATAGTTAGAATAGCCTAGATGTTATTTTTTTAGTTCTAAAGATCAGTATGTTCCTGCCTCCATAAGGTGTCACGTGATCTGAGCATAGTAAATTAACGAAAGGACTTGAGAAACATATGAAAGTAGAATTCACAAAAAAAGTGGGCTAGATGTAACTGAATAATTTACTTCATTTATTTTGTGGGCCTAAGCATTTGTTCTTTCAGTAAATACACACCAATGGCCAGTCATTGACAGGCACTGTGTTGGGCATTAAATATATGGCAGGAACCATAAATGACCTGCTATTTGACATTGTAAAGCCTTTGGTCTAGCCAACCAGATATAATGGACAAATGGTCCTACTGGGAGTAGTTTTGTGTTTCTTGGTTTTTGTTTTCAGTAGTGAAAATAATAGTGATATTAAGGTATGTTCTTCTATCAGTGGAATAATCAATTTATTCAATATTATTAATCACCTGATATGCTTCAAACCCAATATCATTGCTAGTTAAGCTTCAAAAGGACAAATTATGTTTGGTGATATTGCTCAAAATGTTTCTGTTAACTGCCTCCAACAATAGCATAGAAAAAGCTAAATAATGTATTTCTATCAGGTAAACTAAGGGAGAACTGGAAATTATACGGTACCAATATCACCCAACATTTAGATTATGTAACTAATTTGCTTTGGTACCAGTAACTCCTCATTTCCTCTTCCGCTCAGACCCTGACAACCACCATTCCAGTCTGCATTTTGGTTTTGGGGTGTGTGTGTGTGTGTGTGTGTGTGTGTGTTTGACTTTTTTAGATACCTCATATAAGTGGATTCATGCAATATTTGTCTTTCCATGACTGCCTTGTTTCACTTGGCATAATGTCTTCAAGGTTCATTCATGTTGTCACATATGGCGTGATTTCCCTCTTTTTAAAGGATGAATAGTATTCCTTTGTATGTATATAACACATTTTCCTTTTCCACTTATCTGTCAATGAACATTTAGGTCGTTTTCACATCTTGGCTACTGTGAATAGTGCTTCAGTGAACACAGGACTGCTATCTCTTCAAGATCCTGATTTCAGTTCTTTTGGATAAATACCCAGTGGGATTGTTGGAACATACAGTAGTTCTAATTTTAATTTGAGGAATATACTATTTTCTATAGCAGTTGTACCATTTTACATTCCTATCAACAGTGTACAAGGATTCAAAGTTTTCCATAGCATCATCAACACTTGTATTTTGTTTGATAATAGCCATCCTAACATGTATGAGGTGATATCTCATTGTGGTTTCAATTTGCATCTCCCTGATGACTAGTGACATTGAGCAGGTTTTTATATACCATTAGCCAGTTGTAGGTCTCCTTTGGAGAAATGTCTATTCAACTCCTTAGCCCATTTTGAAATTGGGTTCTTGGTGTGTCTTTTTGTTTTTGCTGTTTTGCTGTAGAAATTCCTTATATATTTTGGAGATTAACTTCTTATCAAATACATGGTTTGCAAATAATTTCTCCAATCCCATAGATGGTCTTTCAACTGCTGATTGTACCCTTTGTACAGAAGCTTTTCAGTTTGATGTCCTTCCACGGGTTTGTTTTTGTTTTGTGGCCTTTGGTATAATATCCAAGATCATTAAAAATGAACGTGATGAAGCTCTTCCCCTGCTTTCTTCTAGGAGTTTGAGAGTTCCAGGTCTTATGTTCAGGTCATTAATCTGTTTTAAAATGATTTTTGCGTATTGTGTAAGATAAGGGTCCAATTTATTCTTTTACAGGTGGATAGTTCTCTCAGCACCATTTATTGAAAAGACCATCCCTTCCAAAATATGCACTCTTTTATTCTTGACTTTGATGAACATTTTTATGACAGTTACCTGAATCCTCTGTCAGATAAATCATTTAACTCCATTTTAAAAGGGTCAGTTTCCCGAGATTTATTGTGTTCTGTTGTTTGGAACATTGTTATTTATTCTTTATTTTTCTTAACCCTGTGTTGAAGTCTACACATCAGACAGGGAAGGTATCTCTCCCACTCTTCACAACTGGCCATATATAGGAGAAGAGCCTCACCAATCAGCCCTGCCAGATATTTTAGAGGCTAGTTCTTTGGGCAGCCATGGAGGAGTTGAGGTGCTGGATACAGGGATCAACTCCCCCTCTCAGGGGGTAGTTGAAAACTGGGGTTTTTCATTTGTCTGTGCTGAGCTAGGGGGAGAATCTATGGCATTAACCAACCCAAGCAGCCATCTTCATTCTTCTACAGGTGGCTAAACTGTGTGGGTTCCATTAGCATCCAAGACCAGCAGGTCAGAACCAAGCCCTCTGCAGAGTCCCCTAGGAAAATTTGGACTGCTGGACACACAAACCAACTCCTTCCTTAACCTGGAAAAAGCTGGGGGCTAGGGAGTTTCTTCCTGACTATATGACTCTGAGCCAAGGATAGATATTCTGTTAAGAGGGTGTCATGAATCTCCCTACTGGCTTCAGTGATTCTGGTTACATATTTGCCTGCAGTGTAAGAGCCTTTCAATTAGTAGTTTCTAAATTTCTAGAAGAGGAATTTATTTGTGAAACGTTGCTGAATTGGTGTGTTTGTGGGAGGAAGGAGAGTCCAGGAAATCTTAATCTGACGTCTTACTGATATCATTCCCTTCTTATTACTTTTTAAATGACTGGAATAATTCCTTAAAAATAACATGAAAGCTATCAGTACCTTTGTTTTGGGATCTATGTTGTTGTGGGAGATAATATATCCTTTGGATAAGACAACTTCTAAAACCAAGGACCAGACTATAGAGTCAAACTTTTAAAAAATAATATATTTGATATTTCTTGCTAAAATGTTAAAATACTATTGAGAGTAAAAAGTATTTGCACCACCACACATTAAATAACATTTTGAAATACTTTAAGTACTAGGAAGAAATCCAAGATGACAACTTAGAAGTACCCTGAATTCACCTCCTGCATGGCCATACCAAATCTATACCTACATGTATAGCAATTCCTCCTAAAGAAGAACCAAGAGCTGACTGAATACCTTCTGCACAACAAAGGATAGATGGACCACGCAGAAAATGGCAAGAAGGACAGAAGCATGGTAATGTACTCTGACCTCCAATGCCACAAACTACAGGGATGGATAGTACTGAGGGACCAGAAGCAGAGTGCTCCACCTTGGGGCCCAGAAAACAAGCCATGATTTAAAAGGGTAACTTCAATTTAAAGAAACAAGGCTTTGAGTATCTGCCAAACTGTAGGGAACCTATGGAACACTCTCTGGGTTTTGAAAGGATGGTGAGTTCCACTCTCTCTCTCTACCTTGATAGGGAAGATAGCAGCAGAATTGAGTGCCCCAGCCCCTCAACTGCCTTAGCAAGCCTTGGGCTTCTTGCCCATACCAGATCCAGTCATGTCCCCGCAGGGCAGTCTCCCCACCTGCCTGAGCTCTAGACATCCCCCCAAGGAGGCCCCTGTAATGCACATATAAGGACACCCCTGAGCAGTGCCACTATAGCTCCAGCTATCTGGTCAAGATAATAGACACAAAGGATCACATAACATGCCAGCTCCACACCTGCTTTAGTTCCAGACAACTCTCTAGGACCCCCATGCATGCAGCACCCTGAACCACTTCACCAATTACTATTTAAAAAAAAAAAAAAAAAAAAAAAAAAAGCTAAATTTTGCATAACTTGGGGGAAGGAAACAGACATTGAGCTACAGGAAGTGCAGAGAGCCCCAAACAAGATGAACCCAAGCAGGTTCATACCAAGCAACATGATTAAAAATAGAGAATCTTAAAAACAGCAAGAGAAAAGCAACTAGTTACATATAAGGGGAAACCACATAGGGCTAGCAGCTGATTTTTCAGCAGAAATATTGCAGACCAGAAGAAAGTGGTATGATATATTCATGTACTAAAAAGAGAAACCTACAAGCAAAAATACTCTACCTGAAAAAGTTATTCAGAATTGAAGGAGAGGGGTGCCTGGGTGGCTCAGTTGATCAGCTGACTCTTGATTTTGGCTTAGGTCATGATCTTGGGGTTGTGAGATCAAGCCCCATGATGGGCTCTGGGTGGAGTCTGCTTGAGATTCTCTCTTTTCCTCTCCTTTGCTCTTCCCCCCATGTGCTTTCTCTCTCTCTCTCTCTCAAATAAACTCTTAAAAAAAAAAAAAAGAATTGAAGGAGAAATAGATTTTCACACACACAAAGTCAAAGTAGTTTACCACTACTAACTCAGTCTTACAAGAAATGAAGGGACTTCTAGTGGAAAAGAAAAACTCATTAACTACAAGTCAGAAAAATATAAGAGGAAAAAGTTTTGTAAAAGCAAAGGTATTAGATCAATCACTTATAAAGTTAGTATGAAGGTTAAAAGGCAAAAAGTAGCAAATCAGTTTTATCTAAATCATTAGTTATGGGACTCAAAAAGATGTAAAGTATGACATACATAAAAGTATAGACGCCTAGAATGTCTTCAAAATTAAGTGGCCATCAACTTAATAGATTGCTATATATTTAGGATATCCAATGTGAACCTCATGGTAACCACAAACCCAAAACCTATATGAGATACATAGAAAATAGAGAAAGGAGTCTAAGCATAACAATAAAGTCATTAATCACAAAGAGAACAAGAGAAGAAATATAAAAACAACCAGAAAAAAATTAACAAAATGACAATAAGAACATATCTATCAATAATTACTTCAAATGTAAATGGTCTAAATGCTCCAATCAAAAGACACAGTGTGGCTGAAAGAATAATAACAACAACAACAACAACAACAATAATGCCATCCAAATGCTGCCAGCAAGACTCCATTCAGACCCAAAGACACATACAAAGTAAATGGATGGAAAAAGATACCCCATGCAAATAGAAGGAAAAAATGTTGGGTAGCAGTACTTATATTAAAAAAAGAGACTGTAACAAGAGACAAAGAAGGCCATTACTTAAAGAGATTAATCCAACAAAAGGTAATAGCAGTTGTAAACATCTTTGCACCTAACCTAGGAGCACCTAAATACATAGAGCAAATACTAAGTGATATAAAGGAGAAATAGATAGTAATATGATCATTGTAGAGGACTTTAACAACCCACCTACATCAATGGAAGGATGATCCAAACAGAAAATCAACAAGGAAACACTGACTTTGAATCACACATTACACCAGGTGGACTTAATATCTATATACAGAACATACATTTTTTTCAAGTGCACATGGAATATACCCAGGATACATCACATTTTAGGCCACAGAATAAGTCTCAATAAATTTAAGATGATTGAAATCATATAAGCGTCATTTTTAACCACAATGGTATGAAACTAGAAGTCAATTAAAAGAAAAAACTGGGAAAAAATGAACATGTGATGGCTAAACAACATGCTACTAAACAATAAATAAAGAAATCAAGGAGGAAATCATAACATATATGGAGACAAAAGAAAGAAAATGAAAATACAATGGTCCACAATCTTTGGGATGCAGAAATGCAGTTGTTGGGTTTTTTTTTTTTAAGATTTTATGTATTTATTTGACAGAGACAGCGAGAGAGGGAACACAAGCAAGCAGCGTGTGAGAGTTCGGAGAAGCAGGCTTCCCAATGGAGGGCTCGATCTTAGGACCCTGGGATCATGACCCAAGCTGAAGGCAGACACTTACCGGCTGAGCCACCCAGGTGCCCTCAGAAATGCAGTTCTAATAGGGAAGTTTATAGTGATATAGGTAATACCTCAAGAAACAAGAAAAATCTCAAAGAATTTAACTTCACAGGTAAAGGAACTAGAAAAAAAAAAATCCCAAAGCTAATAGAAGGAAGGAAATAATAAAGATCAGAGAAGAAAATAGGGGTGCCTGGGTGGCTTAGTTAAGCATCTGCCTTTGGCTTAGGTCATGACCCTGGGGTTCCGGAATCCAGACTCTCACTGTGCTCCCTGCTCAACAGGGAGCTGCTTCTCCCTCTCCCTGCCCCCCCCCCCGCTCTTGCTCTCTTTTGCTCTCTCTCTCTCTGAAATAAATAAAATCTTAAAAAGAAATTGAGACTAAAAAAAAAACCTATATAAACTATCAAAAAATCAAAGAGCTAGTTCTCTGAAAAGATAAACAAAATTTGTAAACCTTTAGCCAGACTCATCAAGAAAAAAAAAAAAAAAGGACACAAATCAGAAACAAAAGAGGGGAAGTAACTGACACACAGAGATACAAAGGATTTTAAGGACAGTTTGAAAAATTATATACCAACAAACTGGACAATCTAGAAGAGATGGATAAATACCCAGAGACCTACAGTCTTCCAAAACTGAATCAGGAAGAAATATAGAAAATACAAACAGATTACTAGTAATGAAATTGAGTCAGTAATCAAAAAGCTCTCAATAAACAAAGTCTAGGACCAGATGGCATCTCGGGTTAATTCTATGAATGATTTCAAGGATGAATATCTATTCTTAAAAACTATTTCAAAAAAATAAAACAGATACAAGCTTCCAAATTTGTTCTAACGGGCCAGGATTACCCTGATACCAAAACCAAAGACACTACCAAACAAACAAACAAAAATCCCAAAGATAAAATAAAACCACAGGTCAGCATGCCTGATGAACATAAACTGAATTTAACAATATATTTAAAAGATCATCACAATCAAGTAGGATTTATCCAGGGATGGAAGGATGGTTCAGTATCTGTGAATCAATCATTATGACATATAACATTAACAATATGAAGAATAAAAACCATATAATCATCTCAAAAGATGCAGAAAAAGCATTTGAAAAAAATTCAATATCCATTTATGATAAAAGCTCCAGAAAGTGGGTTTGGAAGGAACATACTGAAACATAATAAAGGCCATATATGACAAACCTACAGCTAGCATTAGTGAAAAGCTGAAAGATTTTAAAATCAGTAACAAGGATGTCTACTCTCCACTTTTACTCAAGATAGTACTGGAATTCCTAGGTGCAGCAGTCAGGCACAGAAAAGAAAGAAAAGACATCTAAATTAGTAAGGAAAGTGTAAAACAGCCTATATTTGCAGAATACATGATACTATATATAGATTTTATATGTAGAAATGACGCTATACCAGAAAACTCTAAAAATGTCACCAAAAATTTTTACAATAAATGAATTCAGTAAATTTCCATGATACAAAATTAATATACAAAAATCTGTTGCATTTCTGTACACTAATAATTCTAGTAATAGGAAAATAAGAAAACAATCCCATTTACAATTGCATCAAAAAGAATAAAATAATTAGGAGTAAATTTAACAAAAACCTGTACCCTGAAAAGTATGACATTGATGAAAAAAATTGAAGAAGACAGAAATGGAAAGATACTCCATGCTCATGGATTGGAAGAACCAATATGGTTAAATGTCCATATCACCCAAAGAAATCTAAGATTCAATGTAATCTCTATCATAATACAATAGTATTTTTCACATAACTAGAAAAAATGCTCCTGAAATTTGTATGG
Source organism: Ursus arctos (assembly GCF_023065955.2). Classification (NCBI taxonomy): domain Eukaryota; kingdom Metazoa; phylum Chordata; class Mammalia; order Carnivora; family Ursidae; genus Ursus; species Ursus arctos. The sequence continues at coordinate 71,948,237 of NW_026623111.1, read as the reverse complement.
AACCATGGAAAACCCCACATAGCCAAAGTGATCTTGAGAAAAAAGGCAAAGCTGGGAGTTTCACAATCCCGCATTTCATGATATACTAAAATTTAGTTGTAGTAATCAAAACAGTATGGTAATAGCACAAAAGCAGACACATAGATAAATGGAACAGAATAGAGAGCCCAGAAATAAACTCTTGCTTATATGGTCAATTATGCAATGACAAAGGAAGCAAGAATATGCAGTGGAGAAAAGACAGTCTTTTCAATAAACAGTGTTGAGAGTTACATTCATGTAAAAGAATGAAACTGAACCATTTTCTTAAATAATTCACAAAAACAAACTCAAAGTGGGTTAAAGACCTAACTGTGAGACCTGGAACCATAAACATCCCAAAAGAAAACAAGGAAGTAATATCTTGGACATTGGTCTTAGCAGCATATTTAGGGATATGTCTCCTCAGAAAAGGGAAACAAAAACTATTGAGACTATCCTGAAATGAAGAACTCTAGCACAGCAAAGCAAACCATTAACAAAACAAAAAGGTTACCTATTGAATTAGAGAAGACGTTTGCAAATGATATATCTAATAAGAGGTTAACAGGAAAAATATATAAATACTTTTATACCATATACTCAATATCAAAACCAAAAACAGTCCAATTAAAAAATGGTCCGAGGAACTGAATAGACATTTTTCTAAAGATGACATACAGATGGCTGACAGACCCATGAAAATCAACATCACTAAATAGGGAAATGCTAATTAAAACCACACTGAGAAATCACCTAACACCAGTCAGAATGGCTAGTACCAAAAAGAAAAGAAATAGCAAAGTGTTGGTGAGGACATGGAGAAAAGGGAACACTTGGGCACTTCGATGGGAATGTAAATTGGTGCAATCACTGTAGAAAACAGTATGGGGGCGGTCTCCAAAAACTTAAAAATAGAGATACCATGTGAACCAGTAATTCCACCAGAGTAGACTTACCCAAAGAAAACAAAAACACTAATTTGAAAACACATATGCACCCCTATTTCATTCCAGCATTATTTACAATAGCCAAGATATGGAAGCAACCCAAGTGTCTCAAGAAGATGTGATATATATACGATTGTGTGTATGTGTTTACACACATTTCATTATATATATTACTAATCCATAAAAAGAATGAGATCTTTTCATTTGGGACAACATGGATGGACCTAGAGGGTATCATGCTAAGTAAAACATGTGAGAAGGAGAAAGACAAATACCATATGATTTTATTTACATGCGCAGTCTAAAACAAAGCAAAACAGACTCAAACACAGAGAACAAACTGGTGGTTGTCAGAGGGGAAGTGTGTGTGTGCATGGATAAAATAGGTGAAGGGGATTAAGAGGTACAAACTTGAGTTATAAAATAAATAAGTCACAGAGATGAAAAGTACAGATAGAGAATATAATTATAATAATGTATGGTAACTACACTTACAGTGAACATTGAGTAGTATACAGAATCATCCAATCATATGCACTATGTTGTGTGCATGAAACTCCCATAGTACTGCATATGAATTATATTTCAATAACAATTTATTAAGGTACTACTAATGTTATTTTTATTTTACCCTGTTAATATTCATTTTTGCATGTTTATCATGACTCTAGTATATCAAATCAGGATTGCATATAAATGAATATTTGTATTTGCAAAATACCTTTAATGATAAGATTATGGAATCTAAATGCTTTGAAGATGACTTTCCTATGAGTAAATATTCATAAAGGGGTGCCTGGGGGGCTCAGTCCGTTAAGTTTCTGACTTTCGATTTTGGCTCAGGTCATGATTTCAGGGGCCTTGAGACTGAGCCCTATGTCAGGCTGCGCACTGGGCATGGAGCCTGCTTAAGTCTCTCTCTCCCGCTGGCCCTCCCCACTCGTGTGCTCTCTCTCTTGCTCTCTTAAAGAAAAAAAAAAGAAGCATATATACATATTATGTATATATGAATATATATATTCATAAAAACTGTCAATTATGGACTCCAACCTTATTAATCTTTATAAAACCTTTTAACTGTATTACTTGCAACTCCCTGAGCATGTTACTCCTTCCTGTTTGTAAAAATCATGTTTTCTTCATGAAATTCCCTTATCTTCTTTTACTACATTAAGAATCCATCTATCCTGGGGCGCCTGGGTGGCTCAGTCGTTAAGTGTCTGCCTTCAGCTCAGGGCATGATCCCGGCGTTCTGGGATCGAGCCCCACATCAGGCTCCTCTGCTGGAAGCCTGCTTCTTCCTCTCCCACTCCCCCTGCTTGTGTTCCCTCTCTCGCTGGCTCTGTCTCTCTCTCTGTCAAATAAATAAAAAATCTTAAAAAAAAAAAAAAAGAATCCATCTATCCTTTAAGACCTAGCTTAGATATTTCCTCATCAGTGAATTTCTCTCGTGTCACCATGCATAATTAATCCTATTTCTCATCTGTAGTCCAATATCAGTTTGTACTAATGTCTATCATAGTAATTATTACATTAATAGATACTGTGGTTGTTTCCTTACATAGCTCTCTCCCTAATATGACAATGAGTTCTTTGAAAGTAGGACCTGTGCCTAGTTGGCATTACCTTCCAAAGTTTAGCATGGTGTTAGCAACATAGAAGATATTTAATAAATTTTTGATGAATTTCAAAAATAGATATGAAAAACAAATACAAGAGAATATATACAATGCTGCTAAGGCATATTTTATTATGCATCCTGGTGGATTGTTTTATAACTTCAAGTGAATGGTCACAAAGTGTTCAGGAAGCTATTTTATACATACTGAATTCCCATGACAGAAGCAGCTAATGGCTTGTATATAGGGAAGCTGAAAGCTCCTGGAGACAGCCCCAGAACTCAGAGATGTGCTGTAACTTTGAACAATATTTTTGGGTGTTGCACCCTCTATTTACTTGGTAGTATTACTCAGAGGCAAGAAAGAATTTCTCAGTGTAATTTCTTCTCCCTACATCATTCTAAAAATTGTAGGCAAAATGTAATAGGAAGATATTTATTTTCTTGCCATTTAATATAGCCAGTCAGAATAAAGAATACTGTTTATAAAAATGTTGAAACTATAAGATTCACATATAAACTAGTGATAGGATTTGGGAAGGGCCCTTTAATAAATGACTGTGATTTTGCTGTTTTGACATATTCATGAGAAAAGAACATTGTCATCACTTTATATAATTCTTACATCCAAAGAAACCATGAGTTTTCCTTAAAGTACCTTTTAATATAATGTACTTATAAGAATTATCTAAGTTTTTATGCCTACTGTCTCTGCATTTTTCTCTTTTAAAGATAAATGGAAGTTGGTATAATATTTTAAAAGTATTTTTAAATTAAAAATAGGAAAGCTGGTGCATCCCATAATCCCCCCAAGATCATGAAGTCAGCAGAATTGCTTTTGATACAGCATATTTCATTAAGTAATTATTAATGTATAATCTTGGTAGGTATTTTTGAACATCCACTTCTTTTGGTTTGAATAAAAAAGTATTCTAGTATAATTCTAATTGCCTATGAATACTTGGGCCAGAATTTTTACTGTGCTCTATAAATTTACTGACATTCCACTTTCTTCCAAATGAAAGGTGGATTCATTCATTTTTAATAGTTTAGACACTTTAACAGAAAGTTTACAGATAATTTGGAGAGTACTCAATTTTAAGTAGAAATAATTAAAAACTAAATGTTTACCTTTCAACGAGCTGTCTCAAATTAGATCAAAATCAGAATTACACTCACATTGTCATTTCTCCTCAAAATATTAAGTTAAAATAACTGTAAATACCATGTTTGCCTTGATGAATTATATGTTTGCTGTGTGCACGAGCACATTAAATTCACTTACTTTTTTTTAACCAACATGTTTTAGTTGTAGATATTTGAAATCCCCCCCCCCACACTCCCAAAATGATATTCATATTCATTGAATCTCTATTTTTCACCTATAATGGGTTAATTGAAGTTTTGGTCATTTTATTGGAATGTCACAAGGTAAAATTGTTTATAAATCTCAGCTTTAAATTCCTTCACCTGTATAACATACAGCCCTAGGGATGCTGTAAGGGTTAATGAGTTTGAAAAGCACACTGACCTTTCTGATGAAACACCCTCTGTAAGTACAAAATGCTATTATACTGTGCTCCAAATAAGATGTATTGCAAAAGAGAAAAAAATTACATATATATGTATATATATATATATATATATCTATATATATATATGTATATGTATGTAATATATATCAGATATATATAATCTGATATATATTAGATTAAGGCAGATTGACAGCACAGACACATTATATATAGAAACCCTTATCTCCAAGCAAGGTTTTGTCCTACCTTATAAAGTTTGTTCTTGTCCCAAATATCTCTCCTTTGGTTAGCTTTGTTTCTGTGTCTAGTAAGAATTTAGGTCATTTCTTTTTAAAATATATACCACTAATGTTAGTGTTTTACAGCTGAATTATATATCCTCATTGTATTCTAGGCCACCAGTAAGTGAGACTTTAGTTAGTACAGCTAGTCTGAGCTTTTTATTAGTTGGTTATGTGCCAGACACTGAGCTAAATACTAGTCATAGATTATTTTATTTAACTCATTCAACTTATAGTAAAAGACAAACTGTACAGTAAGTTGAACATGGCTGAACAGTGACATTAATTTTTTTGAACTCATGACCGGCATAGAAAATGTGATATGGAGAAGCTGGGTTTGGCAGTATGAATCTAGCGCAATTTTTTAAAAAATGATGAATTTGAAGCCAACCAGAGCATTCAAATGAATATTCACCGTCTCACATTTCCTGTGAACAGATTTCTTTTTATTTATCTCCCAAAGATCCTCAATATATTAATGCAAAAAAAGAATGTACAGGAAATAAAGGTGTGGGCATTTGGATATTGGCAAGAAATAGCCTTCTCTATAAATTAGTAAATTAGTGATCTGGTTTTATATATTATTTCACCAAATGATAAGTTAATGGGATACATGAGCTTGATCATTCTGGGTATACTTTTGAAGTCTGCTTTTTGCAGTTGCAAATTTATAGGTTGGTAATAGATCCTAAGTATCTGTCTTTACCTCATATTTTAATATTTGGGACGCTTCAATAACATAAATTGCAAATTAAAGGAACCACTAAATGAAGTGGTTCTCAAACTCTTTATCTAAATAAAGTTAATTATAGAAAAGAGTGACACTTTCAGGTAGAGAGGCATGTGTAACAACCAGAAAACTGCCTATCACACAAAATTTCTTTGAAATCGGTTATTTTAGGAATCATAATTTGCATTCTATTTCATAATATATCATGTATAATTTATTATAAAGATAAATTTCCCTTAAATTTTGAATAAAAATGTGATACTTCAGGACAACTCACTACCTACATATTTTGTCATTTCAAAAGTGTCATGAAAAAGGGGCACCTGTCTGGCTCAGTCAGAAGAACACATGACTCTTGATCTCAGGGTCATGAGTTTGAGCCCCATATTGGGTGTAGAGATTAGTTAAATAAATAAACTTTTAAAAAATCATAAAGAATACAGTTGATATCCCTGAAAAGAGTATTTCAGTTTGAGAAGCATATCCTTAGTGAAGCAGATAATAGGAAAGCTAGCTATAAAATACATTTCAAATAAATGCTATCATACTGACTTCCATTAGCAAATCAATAAAAGAAAATTGAGGAAAAATTCAAATTGGCTCCCACTTAAAATAAAATTAAAAAGAATTATCACACATATTATCAAAAGATATAGCATCACTAAAAGTACTGAAATATTAAATCATTATCCTATTAGATTCAATGTCACAAAATAAAAGAATTGCAGATCAAATTATAGTTGTCCCTTAAAAAACATGGGGTTGGGGTACTGACTCCCTACATAGTCAAAAATTCATGTATAACTTTTGACTTCCCCAAACTTAAATACTAATAGCCTGCTGTTGACCAGAAGTCTTACTGATAACATAAAGAGTTGATTAACATATATTTTGTACATACTATATTATAAAGAAAGCTAGAGAAAATAAAGTGTTACTAAAATCAACAGAAAGAGAAAATACACACGGCAATATACAGTATTTATCAACAAAAATTCATGTATAAGTGGACCTCCACAGTTCAAACGTGGGCAGTTCAAGGATCAACTATGTAACATTAGAAACTCTGACAATGTGATCATTTGCCTTATTTTATGTATTTTATCAGATTGAAGAGACAATAGCTTTGCAAATAAAAAAGGGGCTAAAAGCAAGATGCCAAGCACAAGAATTCTGTTTTTACTTTTTTTTTGTGATATGACCAGTTATTTTAATTTCATTAAGTCTACATTTTTCTATCAGTAAAATGGACTTGATATGTAAGATAAACCATGGAAAATTCTGAGCATAGTACCTGATCTACGGTGCTAAATTAATATTATTTTCTGATATTATGTTAATTACATATAATGTACACTAACAATTAAGAAATATGTAATTTTTAGAACCACATTCAAATTATTTTATATTTTATAGGTAACTTTTATTGTACTTATGTAAGGAATAATTATATGGTGTTTAGGCTGTCTGAATATTTCAAGGCTACATGAGCACAAAGTTTTAGTACATATTTAGGCAATATTTTTCTTAAAACTTCTAGAAATGATAGAGCCTCATAGAAAACTGGAAATTCATCATCTGAAAGAGATTTTATATTCATGGTACAAAAGTCAAAGCGTAACCATTTTTGAAGTCTACTCCACACATAACCTTTCTCTCTTCCTTCCTTTTTCTTTCCTTTCCTTTCCTTTCCTTTCCTTTCCTTTCCTTTCCTTTCCTTTCCATATACCATGCTGATTCCCTGGTAGGCCTTTTACTTTGTGTTTATAGCGTCTTGAACATTCCACTCATAAATCTTCCAGTTTGAAAAACTGGTTCATTTTTGTCATACAGGTAACAGTACAAATGCAGTTCCTAATAGAGGCAGACTCTGAATAAATGAAACAAATCAGCTACCCCCTTATTCTCTAATCACCTCAAATTATCACTCTATATAATGATCTTGTTAATTCCTTCATTAGTTGATTATTTTCACTCACAAGAATAAGCTCCTTTAACATAGGGGCAGTGTCTTTCTTGTTCTTTCATACATTTGAAAATATCTTTTGAATTAAATAATTCGACATAGATGAAGTGGACCAATTCCTTGAAAGATATAATCTGCCAAAACACACACACACAAAGAAATAAACAATGGGAATAGGTCTATATATTATAGAAATTTAATCAATAATGAATAACATTCCAAAAGACAGTATCAGACTCAGATAAATTCAGTGATGAATTCTACTAGACATTTAAGAGAAAACATTATACCAATTCTCTACCATATCTTTCAGAGCATAGAAACAGAAGGACTACTTCCCCATTCTATGAGGCCAACATTGCCCTAATCAAAATGAGACATTGACATTACAGGAAAAAACCTGTATATCAATATCTCTCACAAACATAGATGCAAAAATTTGCAATTATTAACAAATCAAAGCCAAAAATACATAAAAAGAATAACACACTATGACCAAATGGGGTTATCCCAAGTGTGGAAGGCTGGTTCAATATTTGAAAACCAATTAGTGTAATCCATCCTATCGACAGATTAAAGAAGAAAAATCTCATGAACATATCAACAGATGCAGAAAAGTCATTTGATAAACTCCCAACCCATTCATGATAAAAACTCTCAGTATACTGGGAATGGAGGGGACATCCTCAATTTGATTTTTGAAATCTATATTAAAAAAAAAACACTACAGTAATATCATAATTAGTGAGAAATTTGGAGGTTTCCTACAAGATAAAGATGTCTTCCCTCACCACTGCTTTTCAACAATGTACTGGAAATCCTAGCTAATACAATTAGATATGAAAAGATAAAGTATACAGATCATGAAGAAATCAAACTTAAGTCATCTTGTTTACAGATCATCATGTATAAAGAAAATTTTAAAAAATCAACCTTCCCAGAACTAATAAGCAACTATAGTAAGGTAGTAAGATACAAGATTAATGTACAAAATTCAATCACTTTCCTATATACCAGCAATGAACATGTGGAATTTGAAATTAAAAATGCATTATCGTTTACATTAGCACCCCCCCAAAATGAAATAGGCACAAAATACATCTAGGATCTATAAGAAGAAAATAAGGAAACTTTGATAAAAGGTAACAAAGAAAAGCTAAGCATAGGGAGAGATATTCCATTTTCACTGATGGGAAGATTCGATATTGTCAAAATGGCAGTTCTTCCCAACTTGATCTATTGATTGAATGCAATCCGGGTCAAAATCCCAGGAGGTTATTTTATGGATATTAACAACCTGATAATAATGTTTACGTAGAGAGGCAAAGACCCAGAATAACTAACTCAATATGGAAGATGAAGAACAAAGTTAGAGGACTGACACTATCCAAATTCAAGACTTACCATAAAGCTACATTAATCAACAGAATATATAACTAGATTTAATGGAACAGAATAGAGGTCCCAGAAACAAACCTACATAAATATGATCAACTGATTTTTGACAAAGGAGCAAAGACAATACAATGGAGCAAAGATGGTCTTTTCAACAAATGGCACCAGAACAACTGGATGTGAAGGATCTTTATCCTTCAAAAATTAACGAAAATGGAGCCTAGATCTAAATATAAATGAAAATCCATAATTACTAGAAAATAAGGAGAATATCTAGCTGACTTTTGGTATAGCAATGACTTTTTAGAACCAACACCAACAGCACATTCCATGAAAGAACCAATAAGCTGGTCTTCATTAAAATTAAAAACCCGTCTATGAAAGTCAATGCCAAGAGAATGAGAAGACAAACCACCAACTGGGAGTCTATATTGTAAAAGATACACCTGATAAAGGACTGATGTCCAAAGTATATAAAAAACCTTAAAACTCTAATCATAAGAAAACAACTGTATTATAAAATGGGCCAAAGACCTTAATAGATACCTTACCAAAAAGATATGCAGATGGCAAGTGGCAAGTAAATATATGAAAAGATGTTTGACATGTCATTAGAGAATTGCAAATTAAAACAATGAGATACCAGGGCGCCTGGGTGGCTCAGTCAGTTAAACAGCCAACTCTTGATTTTGGCTCAGGTCATAATATCAGTGTCCTAGGATCGAGTCCCATGTAGGGCTCATGCTCAGTGTGAAGTCTTCTTTATTTATTTATTTATTTTTTATTATAATAATATTTTTTTATTATGTTAGTCATCATACAGTACATCCCTGGTTTTTGATGTAAAGTTCCATGATTCATTAGTTGCATATAACACCCAGTGCACCATGCAATACGTGCCCTCCTTACTACCCATCACCAGCCTATCCCATTCCCCCACCCCCTTCCCCTCTGAGGCCCTCAGTTTGTTTCTCAGTGTGAAGTCTTCTTGAGATTCTCTCTCTTCCTCTGCCCCACCCCCCCACTCGCACTTGAGCTCTCTCTCTCTCCCTCTCCCTTTCTCCCTCTCTCTAAAAAAGTAAGTACAATCCTTAAAAAAAAAATAACAAGTCACCATTGCACACCTACTAGAAGGGCAAAATTCCAAAACACTTACACACCAAATTCTGGTGAGGACGTAGAGTAGTAGGAACTCTCATTCATTGTTGGAGGAAATGCAAAATTGTACAACCATGTTAGAAAATATTTGGGCAGTTTCTTGTAAAACTAAACCTACTCATACTGTACAATCCAGCAATCACACTCCTTATTATTTACCCAAATGTACTGAAAACTTAAAAGCATCCATGTGCAAGTTTTTGTGTGAATATAACAGCTTTTTTCATAAATTCCCAGACTTGGAAGCAACCAAGATGTCCTTCAGTAGGCAAATGAATAAATAAATTGTAGTACGCCCAGACAATAGAATATTATTCAGCACTGAAAACAAATGAGTTATCAAGCCATAAAAAATAAAAATAAAGGAAACTTAAGTGCATATTACTAAGTGAATTAAACCAACTGACAAGGCTTGTACTGTTCACTATATGACCTTCTGGAGAATGCAAATCTTTGGGGTTGACAAAAGGATCAGTGGTTGTGAGGTGTTGAGGCGGACAGGGACAGATAAATAAGCAGAATACAGGAGATATTTTTGGCAGTGAAACTATTCTGTATGATACAACCATGAATACGAATACATGCTTTTATATACTCATCGTACATAGAATGTACAACACAAAGAGTGAACCCTAATATAAATGGACAATTTGGGGTGATAATGATGTGTCAATACATATTCACTTTCAACACAAATGTACTGTGTGGTACAGATGTTCATAGTGGGGAGGGTGTACATACGGGTACAGGGGTACATGGGAAATCTCTGCAGTTTCCATGAAATTTTGCTGTGAACATAAAACTTCTCTAGAAAATAAAGTTTATTAAGTTTGTAAAACAAAAATCCTAGCAATTTGTGAATTATTGTTAAAAAGATAGTTCTTACTTATGTTCTATCATATTTGGTAAAAAAAAAAAATATGAGCCATTAGCTATTTCCTTATATCTAATAACAGCAAGGTAAACTTACAGTTTTTCACAACACTAATTTATGAATAGTCTTAAACAATCAGGACTCTAAAGAAAGAACAGCCAAAACAATTCACTAAGCTGTGCATTAACCTAATCTCTAATGTTAGGATGAGTAATTTGGTAAAATGAGAGAAATGTACTAAGTAGAGAGAAGGAGATACAGAGGCAGATGACAGATACACAGATGACAGATAGATTGACAGATGATAGAAAGATAAACAGGTATCAGTGCTTAAGAGTAATTTATAGATTTCAGTAAATATTTATCTGAGAAAAAAAAAGAACCAGATACCAGATGCTGGTATTCTATTCTGTCATAAGTTCCTGATCAGTCTCATTCTTCCCTTTATCTTCCTCTAGGTGGTAATCCAGTAATTCACTAACAATGCCATGGACAACCAAATTCAGAATTTACTGAGCCCTGCCTTATATAGGATATTTGAAATAAATTACATCGTCAATTCAGACACAGACCAGCACTTTAAAAATCTCTTTTTAAGATAAAAGTGTACATATGAAAAAGCAATAACTAAAATATTGAAGAGGGAGTAATTTTGGAATATTTGGTAGTGCAAATAAACAGGTAAAGGATACAAGTATAAGATACTTAGAGAAAAAAATAGCTACATGATGGAGAAAGGTTTATATTAAAATATTTCAGAAAAACCTTGATTGATAGCAAGCTAATCTGGAAACACAAACTATTACAGAGCACAAGTTAAAAAACAACATACAAGGAAAAGCACAAGCATCCAAATGCAGAATTCTTGATGTCATGAAATAAATAAAAATATGAACAAGGTAAAGAGTTTGAACTAGAGATAAATAGGTGAAAATATCATAGAAAAAAATAACTGGAAAAATTGGATTGCTCATGCTAGAAAAGGCAGAAGTGAAAAAATGTAAGTCTATACATATAAATTAAACTGATAGGACGTAATGGTGAACAGCCATCTTTTAGCTATGCTGACAAAACAAGAGCAAATGAACTTAAGCTCCACTGTGAAGAGTTTAGAAATAAAGACTGTCATGACAGTAAAGGTTGTTTAAGCATTAGACTACACTAAGAATTTAGAATATATATGTGTGTGTGTTTATGTGTATAAATATATATATACTATATTTACATTATAAATAACATATAAATATGTAAAATATAAATTGTATTATTTATAAAGACTATCAGTATTAAATATATATTATATATTTTGGTAGGGAGATGTGTGTAGTAGGGGAGGGGGGAACAGGACTAAAGAAATGGAGCAGTCCTACTGTGTGCAGCAGGTGTACCCCTCCATGTCTATGGTCTTGAACTTTTGATAGCATCTATTGTTTCTCCTAACCCCGAAAGACCAGTAAGGACCTCCCAACCTCTCCCAGTGGTAATGCTCTTTACTACTGTCATTGATTTTAATATTTTTTCTTGAAGAAAGTATTTTACTTTTAACTGTTCAAGAAAAAACTGTTCCATGACTAATGTGTAAAAATGTGAAAAGCTAATGATGCACGCAATTTAAGAAACTCTTTTTTCCCCAATTATCTGAAAAGTTGAGAAGAACATGTACTTTCTCTCTTTTAATGATTCTAAGCCTAAAATTAAGATTCAAGGTAATTTAGTTTGGATTATTTCTGAAGTTGATCTGTGCTTCCTGCTCATTTCTTATACACACAGATGCCACTTACAAAGGTAGATATCCCTCACTAGCATAAACAACAGGATTTAAACATTTACTTTATATTACTATGCTTTCTACCTAATTAAATAGTGGCCATACCAATTAATATGGCCAATGCAAATACTATTCAGCCTCTTTAAGGATAGCTAGTGTTAAACCTAATCAGTGTTTATCTGAATATAATCAATTCAGCTAAACATAATAGTATTATAAATTAATCCTTACTCTCAAGCTTAAATTCAACAAGAACAATTAAAGAACAGAACCAGAGGACACCCTATTTTATTTCATTTCATGGGATGGGATAACACTAAAATATTGCCTATGAATTTCTTGATAGGATGAGTACAACAAAAAACACTACAGCTTTAAGCAGAAAATACATACTCTTCCCATATGAGTTTACTGCCTATTGCTATAAGACTTAAAGTTTTGTGATGCATTTTTCCTTTAAATAATTGTTTAACAAAAATTAAAATTCACTTTCCACAATTTATATGATAGCAGATTGTCACATAAAGGAAATTCTGTACAAAATTCTGGTGTTATATAGTTTTGCTAAATATATACTACTGTAAAAGCTTCTAAAAATATAATTTTTCTAAGTATCAGGCACAATCTTTAGGTTTTAAAAGTATTATACCATTTATGTGTATTGTATTATTATGTGACACACTGCCTCGCATTTCTTTTAAAAATTGTTCAAAATGCTTTTTTAAAACTCTTGCTACAGATCAATTCACATGAAAATTTGACATCTACAGTAGGCAACTAATTGTGCTAAGTACTTTCTTTTTTCTAGTTTTATCATCTGTCGTCATACTGATCCAGTAAAGTACATTAATACTACACTGTAATGTATAGTGCTAAAAACACGGAGTCATACTCCCGTGGTTTAAATCTCACTGTATCATTTACCAGCTGTGTGATTTTGGGAAAGTCACTCAACCTCTGCAAGTCTCACTTCCTTCATCTTTAAGGGGGAATAATAATTGTACCTACTCCATAGGTCTGCTGTAAGCTAATATGCTCAAGACTTTTAATGCAATGCCTGACAGCTAATAAATAAACAGTAACTATTCTTCTTAGTGGTATACTTATTAACATATACAGTAATCAAGTGGGAGATAAATGCATTAAAAAATTGAAAACATCACCATATGTAGACATAACGGAGTTTTAAAAATAAAATCCCATAGCACCATGGATTCCAATGATCAAAAACTCTATTCTTTGTACTTAAGATCCAGGAGGAAACAGATGGAACACTCAAATTAGTGTAATTTAAGACTGTCATAGGACTCTCTATATGGGCAAAACATGGAACTAAAAGGGAAAGTACAGAACTCCAGAGTTGTTTACAATGGGACCCCTTTAACATTCTTTGCGGAGAAGGAAGTAAGCAGTTACTAGAATCTGACGAAAAAGATTTTGTTGATAGGGCTACACGACGGAAGGAACTGAGACCTTTGGTTAAGGGAAATAGCCAGCTTTCTGAGTCTCTGCAGATTGGGCACCAGGGAAATAAATATTTCAAAATTGCTCTCCTTGCCCCCTCCAAACTCCTGCCCTTGTTCCTCCTAGAGAAAATCAACTGGTAGCCAGAGGGTAAGGAATCCCAGTGATAAGTCAATACAGGTCAAAATCCTAGGGCACAGAGCAGAGTGGACAAAGGTGGCGATTGGATATAGAATTGCAAGCAGATAAAATGCAACCTTCTGTCTGCCTGTCATCTATTTATTGCCCTACCAAATGTTGAATTTTGGGCAGGTAAACACAATATAAATACAAATTTAACTTCTGGAGATTAAGAATGCATGTACTATTACGTGTTAAATGAAGTCATTAGGGATGTCATTTAAGACTGGAATTTTCTTTGTAGAAAAAATAGTTTTTAAGTGTAGGTGAAAAGTTTAATAAAGTATATTACTACTAAAAAAATATTTCAAGTCAATAAATACCGCATACACTCAAAAGTTCCCAGAACATTTGCTTAGTCAAATAGTATAGTTTGTTTCATGCATAAGGGGGCATAAATTTCCCATGGAAATGTTCTTACAATGGTTGATTTTTTTTTTCAATCTGGAATCTTCACTATCCCCTGCCATTATGACTTTAATTTCCCAAGCCTTTTACGTTAAAAATGTTACCATCTTGAAAATTCAAATGTTCCAGAAAATACATTTCACACTGGTATGAATTAATAAGCAGACTGTGAAAAGAAGAAAGAGCAAGAAAGTTGGTTTGTGAAGGGAAAAAAAGAAAGGGGAAATGTCAAAGTTGTGGAGGTGCCAAAGGTGGCTTAACTCATATTTTAAGCTTACTATGATCTTGCTTACATTATCAGCAGCTTACTGACTTACATGATTCCATATTTTGTTTATACACACCCTTTTTTGTGTATGCGTTATCAAGTTAACACATATGTAGAATTAAATTCAAACCCTATTACAAGGATGAAGATGAGAGATACTTGTCTTCTGACCCAACTTTCCCCTTGAACATTCCTTTGCCAGGGGCCAAGCACAACCTATCTTTCCACTATTTCTTCTTATACTTCTTCCTATATTTCTATATATTTTTAAATTTCTATTTCTCAGTGTTAAAGCTGAGAAATGTATAGAAATGAACAGAAATTGCTTCACGAAGCAGGAGGCAATGCTTATAACCAGGTGTTCCTAAAAGATACCCAGCTGCTAATAATACCGTTAAACAGAATGCAGATGCTGCCCAGTGGAAAGAAGGCTACTATTCTTGCTATTGTTTTTATTTTTCATTTTGTGAAATTTTATTCCATCCCCCCCTCCTCCTCTTCCCAGCCTCCACCGCAACCCTAGTTCTTTCAGAACATCTGGCTCTTTGCCTGCCTACCAGTAAAATAAACTGAAAAAAACAAAGCAAAACAAAAAAACCCTCGACATAGTCCTGATGGTTATTTTTTGTTGTTAAATTAGCATAACTAGCCAAATATTGTATTTTGTTAATATCATAAGTTGGTTAAAACAATATTTAGAGCTTGCATTATGAAAAATAAATAAAATTCCTACTCAACCCATGGATATAATTACTTTTTTTTGGTTCCAGATATAAATTGTTTTAGTCATGTGTTAACTGTTAAAATTTGTGAATTGTAAGGATTCTACTATTATCCAATAATGCTGTTAAAATACTCTAGTGGATAATGGTTAAGAAATATTTACCCTTTATATATGCAGCATAAAGGAAAATCACCTGCAGCAATTTTATTGTTGATAAAAAACAAAATTTACAAAGTAAAATTATTATAAAAGACCATACCTGAAGAAAAAGTGATTTAAGAAATTAGGTTTAATCCATATGGACAAATGGGAATGCAAGGGTATTCACTAATTTCTTTGTTTGACCTTTCATTCATAATTTCACTAATTGAGCAAATTTTTATTGAACTTCTATCAATGCGCAAATCAACTTAGTATATCAAAGAAGTATTTTATATATTCTATTTGGTCTTAAAGATGCTAAAATCTAATAGGAGAGAAATGCCACTCATTTATTAGAGATTAAATTATTACAGTTAAGAAATAATATAAGGCAATAGTATGTTGGCAAATAATGATAGTAACATGAGTAACAACAGCAAAAGCAGCAACACTGTACCACGTTTATATTTTCTATGTATTAACTTAATCCTCATAGCAACCCCATGTGATATTACTACTATTATTTCCAATTTTGATCAGTAAGTATAGAGCATAAAGATTTTCCATTATTGGCCAATGGACATAAAACTAATAAATATCACAGTGGAGTTTCATATTCATATAAACTGATTTTAAAGAACTATACAACAGAGACTGGCAGGAAGACACTAGGAAAGTAAAATTTAGATGGATCTTTAAAACTATTATAATTTAGATAGAGAAGGAAGAGAACAAAAGGAATTTAATGAGAGGCATCAATGTAAGCAAAATAATAAAAATGCATGTAGCTAATTTAAGTGAGTACACCTGTTTGGAAAAAGCACAAATTGGCAAAGAGTAGTGGCTAATGAAAATACATTTCAAATTTAAATCGGCTTTGGAAAAGTGACTAGATGTAGACTGAGGATGCCTTGAATGGAATACCAGCTCTCTAAATTTGGTTTAAATCCTGAAGATAACATATAATCACCGGAGATTTCTGAGGAAACTATTTTACATGGAAAAATGTCTCCAGGCATAAATGATTCATGTAATAATCTATTTGTAATTATTTTTTCAGCTTGGTTTAGATATACTCCTTGCAGCACATAGAGAAACTATATATCTTACTGAGAACCCTTCTAATATTCTAATGCTACAATCAAATCAAGGTATAACTGAAAACCATATGAATGAATAATTTTTATTAATTCATCTTATTTCAGTCACCTAAAGATTATTAATGGGGAAATGTAGGAATAAAGGGCTTATGGAGAAGCTTGTGATGATTTCCTCTTCCTTTTCTTATATACAAGCAGAATTCAACCTCATTAAATCAAACAAAAGGGCCTTTCAAATTCATGTGTTCAGCAATTTATTCTAAAGTCACTGCAATTTTTATATTTGATTATTTGACTTATCTTGGCTTACACCAATGACAGCCAGCCTTCAGCAAAATTGAGAGAAAGAGCTATTTGTCTTCTAAACCTATTCCCATTCACTTTTCTTGCCCTCTTTCCATCATATTTCAACTACCTAAATCCACACCCCACATCCCTCATCCCTATTCTCATCCTTATGAGAGAGTTTATAGAAGAAACTCCAACATACCTCACAAAATTAGATAAAATGCAACTCCAAAGCTCTTTCCAGAGTATCTGAGATTTTATAATCATATGAAAAGTTATGGCTTATTTTACACTGTAGAGATTGACACTCTAGTTAAAGTGTCAAATGGGAAGGAATTTGCTTAACTCACCCATATTATTTATATTTTAAACCTCCTGTCACTAAAATTAGGTGAAAAGCTGAAATAATTCTGTAATAAATGGTCTAAAGTAATTACTATAAAAAAAGGGAGGTAGAATTAATTATTCAGCTCTCTGGTATATGTTAATTAATTTTATAAATAATAACATTATCTCTGCATTTATCTGGACATATTTAAATGCATTAGTCTTTCTGTTCCCAGCACCTAACATATAGCATATAATAGATAAATAATAATGTTTCCTGAATGAGTGAATGATGAAAATCAACACTGCAAAGATTAACTGGGAAAAGAAGGAATTAAGATAATGATCACATCTGAATTTCAACGTGGTGGTTCAAAAAGTGAATTTTAATACATATTTCCTTTAAACAGTCACCAAAGCTTTCATATTTATCAATGATATCTCTGTGAGATAGTTCCACCATGGAGATGTAAATATAATTACTTTATTCCTCTTGGAAAGAGTAACTTTTTTTTTCTATTTATTTATTTATTATAATATTTTTTATTATATTATGTTAGTTACCATACAGTACATCCCTGGTTTTTGATGTAAAGTTCCATGCTTCATTAGTTGTGTATAACACCCAGTGCACCATAAAAATGTAAACTGATTATACAGATGTTTGCCTTGCAAAATACTTCGTCTTTTTTTTAAACTCAGTTTTCTTATTCCCAATCTAGAAACTATTACAGTTAGCTTAAGTGTATATCATAATTACCTAATGATAGTGCAAATGAGGTAATGAACGAGATTTCTTCTTTTATATAGTAACCACTCAGACTATATTTATAGCTAAATGAACACTTCCAAAGCATTAGAGAATCACAAAGTTATCCCTTTAAATGGGATTTTTAATCTCTCATCTTCTAGTTTAAAATGCACCTAAAATCCTACTGTTAAAGACAGTCAGAACACAGTAGCTGAAACCTTCATTTTATAATTTATCGCTGCAGATAAAATTCAAAATTCCTTTCCAGTATGAAGATCAGTGATATCCCCAGCTATTTCAATTAAACTTTATAAATAACTGAAAATTTAAAGTTTCTCAAAAAGAACGATTTCTCAACATTTGCTGCAACATGGACGGCACTGGAGGAGATAATGCTAAGTGAAATAAGTCAAGCAAATAAACACAATTATCATATGGTTTCTTTCATCTATGGAACATAAGAACTAGGAAGATCGGTAGGAGAAGAAAGGGATAAAGAAAGGGGGGTAATCAGAAGGGGGAATGGAGCATGAGAGACTATGGACTCTGAGAAACAAACTGAGGGCTTCAGAGGGGAGGGGGCGGGGGAATGGGATAGGCCGGTGATGGGTAGTAAGGAGGGCACGTATTGCATGGTGCACTGGGTGTTATACGCAAGTAATGAATCATCGAACTTTACATCACAAAGCAGGGATGTACTGTATGTTGAATAACATAATAAAAATATTATTATGAAAAAACGCAAAAAATAGAGAGGCAAACTGTAAGAGACTCAACTATAGGAAACAAACAGGGTTGCTGGGGAGGGTTTGGTGGGGGGGATGGGGTAATTGGGTGACGGGCATTAAGGAGGGCACTTGATGTAATGAGCACTGTGTTATATGTAACTGTGAATCACTAAATTCTACCCTTGGAAAAAAAAAAAAGCTTCTTGACTTCCGTCTTGAATTTCTAAAGTCTGTTTAAGAACAATAGTTATATCATAGTGAGGGGAAGTTCTGATTGGCTGTTATGTGTTAATGACTGAGGAAATTTTAGAAATAAATAATTTCTGAAGTATTTATTATAGCACAATCTTTAACATCCTGGGATGCAGGGTAGGGTGAGAGAGCTTAGGGAAATAGGAATATAAGAAATTAGGGGAAAAACAGTAATAAATGAGTATTTAATGCTTTAAAAATTTTTTTCAACTAAATATTCTAGTAACTTTAAGTGGAAATGGGGGGAAAACTGAAATATTGCTTCCTCTGAAGATTTGATTAAACCATCACAGCCAAATCTTTTACCTGTGTCATTCATTTGCAATAAATTGTGTTCTGCTTTGTAACACCTTTCATGCTTTGGTACTGGCAATTTTAACTTATTTTCTCTACTATATTAGAAACTCTATGAGAAAACACGCTTATTAGGTAATTTTGATCTAGAGTAACCAATTGTTATCACACTTTTGACATCTCTTTTAAATGTTTTCTCCTTTTCATTGAATACTGACTTTCCAAATCCGTAGTAAGTTTTGCTATAATATTTTGGCAGGTTCTTACACTATTCTATTTTACTTAGCTCTTGAACCCCAAAAATCAAGTAAAATGAAGAACTCACCACACTGGAAATTAGAAGAGAGGCTACTTCCATATGGCTAATAAAATCTCCAGCTACTATATTCCTATAACAAGCTTGGGATATTTTAGGCAAAGAGAAAAGGAACATATTTTCTATGGTGCTTACTATCAGATCTGAAAAGAGAAAGTAATTCTCTAATTACTAACCTTTAAACAATGTATACAATAGGTTCTCATTTTTTTAAATTCCAGCAGAATTTCTTTGATTTTTTATACCTCTTATTAGAATTAAATTTGTCAATGCCTTATTATTTATATACATTAAGTTGGAACTATTGTAGTCATCTTGTTAACATTTGCATGGCCTCATAAGGTACCTGATACATCTTCAATAAATAGCTGTCAAATTTTTATTGAATAAAGAATTTTGAACAAAAATATAAGGCTCTTTATAGCAGACTGCATCTCTTTGCCTTTTTTTCCCCTTGCTGGGCACATACTTGTAGAAGCCAATAATCTAGAAATTAGAAAAATTGTAATGGCTCCACATTTAACAATTAGCACATCTAGGAATTTAATAATGTACTTTTTACATAATTCTTAATGTTTTTAGTAATTCCATTTTTAATATTACAATTTATCTGATATGAAAAATACTAAAATCGAATTATATACAAAAGATAGGTAAAAGTGAATAACTCCAAGCTAATTTGATTTTATTTTTACTAAAGAATAAGACTTAGCATGAAAATAGCTATTACTTTGAGTTGTACATTATTTTGAATGAATTCATTAAAGTGATTTTTAAAGAACTATCTCTTGGTAAATGGTAAGTTTTCATGTCATTAGTAGAAAACAGGAACTATCATTTCAAAGTGTAAATAAATGGACAATCTACATACTTGTTAAAATGAAGCCCAATAAAATGTGATTATAACAGCCGTGCAAAGTATAGAAAAGTTGAATAAACATGACAAAAGCCAAGAATACAGGTATCATCAGTGGAGCCCTTACAAGATGGACAATTGGTTTGTTTATTCATTGTTACTGTTTTGTTGCCTACAATAACATAAGAGATTTGGAGTAACTTTTTTTTTTAAAGATTTTTTTAATTTTAGAAAGAAAACATGTGTGCCTGTGTGTACATGTGGGGGGAGGGGCAAAGCGAGGGAATCTTCAAGCAGACTCTCCACTGAGCAGAACTGGAGGTGGGTCTTGATCTCACGACCCATGAGATCATGACTTGAGCTGAAACCAAGATTCTGATGCTTAAGCCACCCAGGTACTGCCAGATTGGGAATAACTTTTAATAATTATCTGTAAAATCTGAAGCCTAAATTATTAGGCTAAAACTAAAAGTTATCTCATTTTCAATAACGTTTATAAATTAATTAATCATAACATTCACAAATTATATAAATGTAATCTAAATATAAGTTAAAAATTAGGTTAACATGTTTATTATTGTTTGTATATAATTTAATATATGCTTTTAATAAAAGCATATGCCTTTAATAAAAGAACATACCCTTTTTGTGAGACTCAAGGCACTTTCATTGATCATTTTCCTTTTTCATTACCATTGTGAGATAAATCGATTCAGTGATCATTTGGTTAAGAATAATATTCAAGGATGACATATCCACAGTTTTTTAAAAGGCATTTTATTCTTTAGATACTTTTCATTTCTGATTAATTTACAGTATTAAGCAGATATGGAAATAGTTCATAATAAGAGGAAACACTCCTGGGATATGAAATTGCTTCAGGGAGGAAATGAAATATGCATTCAGAAAGACAATAAATTCCCTGGGTTGGACCTCTCATGTGAATTCTAGTAAATATCTACAACCTGTTCTGTCAATACTAATGATCAGAACATGTATCAGAGATGTAATAAAGGAGAGAACATATTCAGACAAAAATCTATTAGCTTTCCTTAGCAGGTCAAAAGAAATCAAAGAGAGACTTCCTGACTAGGGGAAAAGAATAGCTCGGATCTCTTTGGCAACTACTCAATCTAATGAACTACTTAGTAGCTTCCCACAAAAGATAGTCTCAGCTACATATAAAACAAACAACCAAAAAAAGCCATTTATCTTTCTACATTAAACAGCGACAATGTTTTCTGTTGGTTTCTATGAGATTCCTAAACTGTTACAACAAATAAAGATAATATAAGAAAAAACATATATTAATAAAGAATCGATTTAAGCATGTGAATGTAAACCAATTAAAATATTTCTATTTAATTGAAACCATCATCAAAATATGATTACGTAAACTACAACTGTTTTTTTTTTTTTTTAGATCCAACATTTAACTTGAAATTCCTTTTTACCCTATATGATTCTTGCTGGAACCAACACTAACACTACAGCTACAGAAAGTAGGTGAACATATCAAAATACTTTAAAAAAAAAAAAAAAAGGACACACATCAATACTCTTTACAATTACCTACAATTCTCTAGCTTAAAAAATAGTCTATACCATTTTTATTGCTATTTAAAAGACCCATTCCAAATTTTCCTTCATAAAACTAATCCTTTCTTTATGAAACTATTTTAACTTATACATGTACCAATACAGTTAAATAGAACTCACTGCCAAGAGAATGAGTCAAGAGAGTAATTTGATAAAAATCAGTGATCTTAGTGAAACATTACAACTGGGTGAGAAGATAGGAGTGGAGTAGGAGGACCCACGGCTCACCTCATCCCATGAATACAACTGGTAACTATCAAATCATCCTAAATACCCTAGACATTAACCTAAAAGCTTGGCAGAACAAATACCATGACTAACGGTAGAGAAGAGGCCACACCAAAGAAGGTAGGAAGTGTAGAGACACAGTTTGGGAGAGAAACAGATCTTGGCTGCTCTGGTGGGGAGGGAGCAACGTCACAGAGAAAGGCAAGATACAGATTAACACAAAGGGGAGCACACGGGGAAAATACCCAAAGCAATTGGCTTGGAAAGCTGGAGGGGCCAAATTTCTTGACTCCTGGCAACCAGCAGAGGTTAAAGCCTGGAGTTTAAAAGGTGAGCAGGCTTAGCTGGGATAGAGCCCAGGAGTCACTGTGTTGCTTTTGGAGAGAAGGCAGACAAACAACCCTCCAACATACAGCATGAAAACATCCATCTGAAAAGCACCTGGGGCACAGTGGAGAGGTTATTTGTTCCCTTCCAGTGCACGCCAGAGAAGAAGCGTTCACAGAGGACCTGTCTGGGAACAAAGGAAATGGCAGATACCATTTCCACCCCCTGCCCCTCAGCATAAGAACAGGAACACCTGTCAGGACCAGTGCAATGCCAACACACCCTAACTAATTGGCTTACACCAAGCCCTGCCCCCCCCCCCCCCATGCTCATGGGTAACACCTTTTCCGGTCTTATAGCCTCAGTCCTGGCTGCAAGGCCTGCTCCCCAAAGCCCTGCTCACATCCTATCTCCCAGTTCAGAAGTTTTGCAGAGCTTGGGTTCTGGCAGTGGTAGTGACAGCTCTCATTTCACAAGCAGATCAGAGGACACCCAGTTAAAGCACAGCACGTTCAGGCCAGAGACCACACACTGTTCACAACAGGCAAAGAGAGCCTTAGCACATGACTAGCCTGGACATAATCTAATCTAATTGCATCTGGCAACAAGTTAAAGTAGGAATCTCCTTTTTAGTTTTACTTAACAAAGTGAAGCTGATATTTCACCTTCACCAGCTTCATCAAAAATTACCACAGAAATTATTTCTAAAAAAAAAATCAAAACTGCACTTGATGCTTTATATCACTTTCTTAATTATTATTGGTTGGTAATTTAGTTATTAAGAAGCAACTACTGTAGGAAAATGCATTATGGGAAATATAACAAATACTTTAATAAACTGATTCTATACTATAAAAACAAGGGTGTTCCTGGGCAGTACACCCCCAGATCGGTAACTCTAGATGACCTGTCTCCTCTACCAGCTTCAGACATGAATTGCCATTTGCCTTTAGATTTTTATGCATACTAATACTTTATGTACCTCATACTAAACATACCAAAATGATTTTTAATCATATGCCCTCAAACACATTCCAGTGCTTTAATGTTCCATCTCAGGACAAAGTATGACCCATTTATTAAATATAGAAACCTGTGTCACTGTTAAACTTCTTTTTCTCCATAATCCCAAACCGTATGTTTTTGGTAGTATTTCCAAAGTATCCCCATTATTTTTTTCCTTTCTATTTCCTTTTCTATATTATGTCTCAAGATACTTTCATTTCATCTCTTATTTGTCACAGTGGCTTCCACTGGTCTCTTTTCCTTCAATACAATATTTTGCATTGGTACTAGGATTGTTTTGCCCAAATACAGATCTCATCATATTCATCATGCTCAACCACCATTAGAGGTTTCTACTGTTAATTACAAAAGTTTTTTTTTTTTTAAGCTTAGCACATAAGACACTTCAGATTCTGACACCAATCTGTATTACCGACTTGCTCCAGAGCACACTCTCCTTGGCACGTGTGCACGCTACTACCTTCAGTAGTTGATCATTCTTACTAAAATGCTATGCACTTCGAGATGTAGAAGACTTTATTCAAACAAGTTCATCTTCCCCAAATGCCATTTCTCTATACATGTGTCAACATTCTACTCATTCTATGATCAACTCACACATTACTACTAGTCCTTTTAAGTTTAATCCATTGCTTCCTTCTGCTATGTTCTTAGTACATTTAATTCTGTTTATGTACATTACTTCTTTTGAAGAGATTAGGGTTGGGGCTGACTAGTGTCAGTGCTGGCCTAATGATTTTGTGTCAAGGGCTGGTTTTCCTACATTGGAAAGAAAATAGGATGTCTCTTATGCAAGAGAGTATATAATCAATCTCAAGGGAAGGGAAATCAGTATCAAAGTCCATAGGCTGAGGCTGCATACATCAAACAAGAAAGCACCAGGGTAAAAGGTTAGAATTACATTAAGAGTTAGAGGAATTTTCCAATGAAAATAATTTGTATATTCATTCTGTCAAGAAACTCTTCATGCTCCCTGGTCAGCAGGATAAGAACTCTGGAGACCCCTTGACTGCTTTTATGTGATGAGAACACAGCTCTTTCTTATCCTTGGAATGAAGAAAATATAACCATACATTTTGTTTAAGAGCCTGCATTACCTTGTTATTTTTTCACACCTTTTGGTTAGTGGTAGAACTCAGGTGGGATACTTGTTTCCTGTGATTTGATCACTTCTTGCTAATTGTGGAAAACTACTTGTTTCTTCTTGGGATCTCTTCATTCACAGGTTCTAAGAGCAGCTATACAGGGTTCCTTTCTCTCATTTTCTCTTGGTATCTTCCATCACTTGGATATTACCAGCAAATTATCACCAGTTAATATCAAAGTATCAGATTTTTACTCACTGAAAACTGGGGAGAAAAATCTTCAAGAACTTGACAGGTGTTTATTAAATGCTTGGAGTTACCTACACCAACTGGTAACTATATCTCATTTAAGCAGAATTGTATTCTTATCCTTCTGAACTAAGTGAATCTTTTTTCATTTTTTTTCTGAAGAACTGAAATTTCCTCATTTATTTTAGTACTTGGGATTAATTTAAAACATTTATAAGAGCAAGATGAACATAGTAACTGAAAATACTCCTCCAAAAAAAGCGTTATAACCACTGTCATTAACAATGTTACAAAATAAAGAAACATCTCAAAAATATGAAGAATTTACAAGTCGATGTCTTTCAATGTAGTGGAAACATCTGACTGTTTAAAAGTCATCTGACCTTGAAATAAAACTCAAGTTAATAAATTAACAATTGGATGATAGGGAAAATTATATAACTTTGATACTTTTAATACTGTCTGACACTGATAAACATGTCCTATTTCCTCTCAGAAATAGTCTTAAAGATAAAATGATGTAAAGCCATTTTATAAAATATAACATTTTTTCCAATGCTAGATTTTCTTTTATTCAATATGGTCACTGGCTTTAAACAGATGACTTTTGTCATTCTAACCTGAGGAACATTTCACATTTAAAACTGACCCAGAGCAGTATTTTGCAACTGATATTTTACAGTTGTCAGAACTTTATAAGATAGTTATGCAGACTTCTCAGAAATAAAAGGGCAGTGAAAAAAGAAGTACCAATTAAGATACTGGAGATTAAAGGAAAAAAAAAAAGAAATTGAGGGGAGTTTTTAGCTAGTAGTCCTGCTCTAAAGAAGCACTAAGGGGAGTCCTTCATGATGAAATGAATAGATACTAAATAGTAACTTGTATCCACATGAAGAAATAAAAAGTACCAATAAAGATAACTACATAGATAAATGAAAAACAGAGCAAAAATAATTTTTTGTTTTAAATCTTTCTTCTCATATCAAATTTAAAAGACACTTGCAAAAAACAATGATTATAAAGCCACACTGATAGATTATCATATATAAAGATGTAATCTATATGACAATATAGAACTAAGGATGGAGGAGACAAAGCTCTTTTGAAACAAAGAACTGTATACTATTGAAATTAAGCTGGTATTAATCTGAATAAGATCATTTTAAGTGAAGGCATTAATGATAATATTTAGGGCAACCACTAAGAATATATATCAAAAATATATTGTAAAAGAAACAAGGAAAGTAAAATCATACACTGGAAAATATCACAAAGAAGGCAGTCATTAATAGAACAAAAAAGTCATAAAAATATAGAAAAACATAGCAAAATAGTAAATATAAATCCTACCTTATCATTAGGTACATTAAATGTAAATTGGCTGGTTATAAGAAATACTATGAACAATTATACAAAAAATGTGTCTGGTATTTCTGCCTAAGCATCTTTGCCACAAGCATTTTTGCCATATAACTAATTGGCTGTAAGGCAATTTTGCCAGAAGAGATAAAAATAAATAAATAAATAATTGATTGACAATATGGTTTGATAGTTTGGTTTCATTTTTACATCGATGCAGTACTCCCATTATTATATTTTACAAATCTTATCTCTCATAATGCTCTATACAGTCATGCATAGTTTTGAACCCACATTTCCCACAGAACTTTAGAACATCTGTTAACAGACATATGACAATATGCCAAGAACAAAAAAACAAAAACAAACAAATAAACCACAAGAGTATAGAAGGCTTCACAACACAATACAAAGCTCAGTTACAAATATACATCCAAGCCTTTGAAAACAGACACCTCTCTCAATGAAGGAAGAAATTTTAGCAGAAAAAGAAAAAAATACAATGCCAAATGAGACAACAAACCAAAATGCAAAAAAAGAAAAAAAGTATAATATGAATGAAAGACATTGAAGAGAAGTTTTTAGGTATAATCCACAAAATAAAATCAGTTATTTGCACAGTATTGCCATGAATCAACACTATATATTTAAATGTATTAAAATATTTTGTATTTCACAATAAAGTCTTTTTAATTTTGTTATTCATATTTCATTTTATTATGTCCATTTAAATGAATGTTCCTCTTTTACTTTTTTGATTTTATCTTTGTGGCAAAATTGCCTTATGACCAGTCAGGCAGTGAAAAATGCTTGTGGTGAAAATGCTTACACCAAAACTACCTAGAACCACTCTGGAGAACAGTACGTAGGTTCCTCAAAAAGTTAAAAATAGAACTACCCTATGACCCAGCAATTGCCCTATTAGGTATTTACCCAAAGGATATGAAAATGCTGATTTGAAGGGACACATGCACCCTAATGTTTATAGCAGCACTATCAACATAGCCAAATTATGGAAAGAGCCCAAATGTCCATCAACTGGTGAATGGATAAAGAAGATATGGTATGTGTGTGTATGTGTGTGTGTGTGTGTGTGTGTGTGTGTGTGTGTAATGGAATATTATTCAGCCATCAAAAAGAATGAAATCTTGCCTTTTCAACAATATGGATGGAGCTAAAGTGTATTATGCTAAGCAAAATAAGTCAGAGAAAGACAAATATATGATTTCACTCATATGTGGAAGTTTTTAAAGAAATTTTTAATTCAATTAACCAACATATAGTACATCATTAGTTTTTGGTGTAGTGTTCAATGATTCATTAGTGGAATTTAAGAAACAAAACAGATTAACAGAAAGGAAGGGAAGGAAAAATAAAATAAGATAAAAATAGAGAAGAGACTCTTAAAACCATAAAGAGACTTAACATAAAAGATAAAAACCATAAGAGACTCTTAACTGTAAAGAACAAACTGAGGGTTGCTGGAGGGGGATGGTCTAAATGGGTGATAGGCATTAAGGAGGGCACTTGTTGGGATGAGCCCTGGGTGTTACATATAAGTGATGAATCACTAAATTTTACTCCTGAAACCAAGACTACACTATATGTTAACTAA
The DNA here is from genome assembly GCF_023065955.2 of Ursus arctos. Taxonomy (NCBI): domain Eukaryota; kingdom Metazoa; phylum Chordata; class Mammalia; order Carnivora; family Ursidae; genus Ursus; species Ursus arctos. The sequence continues at coordinate 71,920,359 of NW_026623111.1, read as the reverse complement.
CGTAAATTTAAATTTTAAAAATTTCAAAAAAATAAAATGTGTATAATAATCTATAAGCAAGCCAAAACTTGCTTTTTTAGTTTTTATTTAAATTCCATTAGTTAACATACAACTTAATATTAGTTTCACATGTAAAATATAGTGATTCAACACTTCTATACAACACCTGGTGCTCTTCACAACAAGTGCGCTCCTTAATCCCCATCTCTGTTTAACCTTTCCCCCCACCCATTTCTTGTCTAGTAACCATCAATTTGTTCTAGTGAAGAGTCTGTTTCTTGGTTTGCCTCTCTGTCTTTTTTAGCCTTTGCTCATTTGTTTTGTTTCTTAAATTCCACATATGAGTGAATCATATGTTATTTGTCTAGAACCATACTAAAATTTACATAATCTAGATGAAGGTATCCAGGAAGGACACCAAACTACCAAACCTGAAGAAGAAACTAAAAATCTGTATAGACTAAACAAGAAAACAAAAAACAAAAACCCTTGAGTTAGTTTAAAAGAAAGAAAAAAAAGAAAAGAAAAGAAAAGAGAAAGAAAAGAAAAGAAAAAAAGAAACCAAGATGGCTTCCTTGGTGAATTCGACAAAGTATTCTAAGAATATAAATTTTCCACACATTCATCCATAAAAGAGAAGAGGATTGAATATTTCCACAATGATGATAAAAGGCCAATATTACACTTATACCAAAACTAGACAAAGACAGCAAGAAAACTACGGACCAATAGCCTTTATGAACCCAGGTACAGAAATGCATTAAAGTACTAACAAATCAAATGCATCATAACCAAGTGTTATTTATTGTGGGAATGCAAAAGTGCTCTAACATACAAAATTCAGTTAATGTCATATACCACATTAACAGACTACAGGAAAAAAAAATCTACAAGATCACCTCAATAGATCCAGAAAAAGTATTTGATAAATTCCAACACCCTTTCGTAATAGAAGTACACAAGGCAGTAAGAACAGAAGGGAACTCCCTCAACTTTCATTTAAAAAAAAAAAAAAAGGCAACTATGAAAAACCCAGAGGTAAATAGCATGCATAATGGTGAAAGACTGAACATTTCCACCTAGGATCAGGAAGAAAACAAGGATATCTGTTCCTTCTACTTCCATTCAATACTGTACTGGAGTTTCTAACAGGGAAATTGTCAAGAAAAAAGAAATAAATCCAGAGTGTAAAGGAAAAACTAAAACTATTTCTATAGATGGAAGACATGAATTGTATTAGAAAATCCTAAGGAATTAACTGAACTACTAAACTTATAAACAAGTTGAGATATGTTGCAGGATTCAAGAGTCGTATACAAAGTAAATTGTTTTTCGGTACACTAGCAACAATCTAAGAATAAAATTAAGAAAACAATTGATCTACAGATTTAATGCAATCTCTATAAATATTCCTGTTGCTTTTTTGTTTACAGAAATTGACAAGTTGATACTAAAAATGCCATTGAAAGGCTAGAGTCTTAGAAATGCCAAAATAACCTTGAAAGAGTAAAAAATGGTGAGTGCCCACCAATGGGATTAGAAATGTGATATTAGAAATGTTCTGAATTTGACAGTGATGATAGCTGCTCAATGGATTTTACTTAAAACCATTAAATTGTATATTTTGAACAAGTTTATTTTATGTGAATTAGATCTCAATAAAAGATAAAAAAGATGTTACGAAAAAGGAAAACTGATTCTATTTTATTTCCATTAAAAATCAGTAAGTATAATAACCATTTACTTTTTTAAATTTAAGAATAAAATGATTGGAAGATTTAGGAACACAAGTAAACAAGAAAAATAAATGAAAATCAGATGGGCATGGTGATTATTTATTTATTTAGATCACTACTCTGGCTACCTGACTCCTTGTCAGCATGATAATTTTGACTGTTAAACACTTTTAAAATGTATACATATTTAGTCATGTTTTTCTTTAATATACATGTAAAATGGCCCATTGGCTAAATAATGATTACAATAGGTGATAGGAAACATAAGAAACATTGATTTTGAATTAAAATTTGTGACTAAAATAAATGATAATGGCTTTGCAATTTTTTCTTAAAGATGATTTCAAGGATGAGAACAAGATAAAACTACTGTTCAGTACTATTTAATAAAAACATATGGGGTTAAGTGACAGTATAATGAAACATCTATAAAATTGTACACAAATGCTATTTTTTTAAGAATCAAATGACAGCATTACAATTAAGACACACTCAAACATTATTAGTGGGTAACGTAAGACTATTCTTGTCTGGAATAAGATCTATAGCTCTTATAAGCTTTTATTTTTTTTGGTCATTTTAGGAAATTTTAGATTTCGGGGGGGAAACAGTCAATAGGTAAAAAAAGATGAGTAGAAAAACAATTAATAGCTGGTGCTTCCATATTTTAAAGCACAGTTAATGAAGATTCAGTTAAATACAATTTTCCCAACTCTAAAAAGTATAACCCTTTTTCTCTAAAAATAAATTATGCATTATCTTAGACTCAATGTTTAATAGTAATCTCCCCTACAGAGTGGCATCTGCCATACTTGAATACTTATTAAGAACACGCGTACGGTCTGAGACATGTAGCCCTTCAGTTGTAATCCTGTGCATTTATAACCCAAAACCTCAGTCATTTAAATTAATTCAGTTCAATAAGTATATAAAAAGGACTTTTATATGCAGAGCGGACAGGAATGTAAGAATTCTGTCTGAAATAAATCCAATGCACTCATTCAATTTAATGGTACATTTCATTAAACTCTCATTATATCCTGCCGCTGACAAGAATTCAGGAAACTTTTGAAAATCATCAATATAATCATATATTTAGTTATAAGGGACTAGAGAAAAACGAATGAAGAGATTTTCTTTCCAACAATCTTTAATGTGACTGTTGAGTCATTTGATGACAGTCTAGTTCTAGTCTAAACTTTGTATTTTCCCAAAAGTTCTTCTCACATATTTTAAGGTATACAGTCCCTAATTGTATCTTAAAAGTAAACATAACAAAAGGAAATGATGTGCATATTTCTAACAATATATTCTATTATTTTAATCTATTCTTGACAATAATATTGGTTGTCTTTTAAACAGGGCACATTGTAGGTTCCTGTTGCAGTATCTATTTATTGTTTTTCATTTTCAATCTTATAAATATTGAATCTAATACCCTTCCTAAAATGATTCTTCTAATCCTTTCCCTGTATGTTTTTATTATGTTAATCCTGATGAAACCTCAAAAGTAACTCCTAAGGGCATTTTTTATTGTCACAATTCATTGAAACATGAAAGAGATTACAGAGCATTCACTGCATTCTATCATTTCAGTCATTTCAAAAGACATTTAGGCAATGCTAGATTTAAGATTAAATATCAAGAATAATATTCATTTTCTTTTCTACCATTTGCTTAAATTAAGTCTAATTACTGTGTAGTCATTTCAAAGGCTAGGCTAAATATCTTTTTAGTCATGGAAAAAATACCACCAAGATTTTGTCAAGTCCAAACTTTTTCCTAATTGCAGACTTAAAATTTATCTCAGAAACAGCATCACATAATTTTACTTCTGTCAAAGTCTAGATCTTCACCAAATATTAAAACAAAAACAAAAACAAAAAACCCTAAGAGCCCATTTCAACACTTAGTGATGGATTTCCAATGTTTGTTCTGGGCACAGAATAATTTTTAGAGATATATATATTTTTTTAAGGTTTCATTTATTTATTTGACAGAGAGAGAGAGAGAGAGAGAATGAGCAGGGCAACTGGCAAAGGGAGAAGCAAACTCCTTACCAAGCACAGAGCCCTACACAGGGGCTCAATCCCAGGACCCTGAGATCATGACCTGAGCCGAAGGCAGACGCTTAACCAACTGAACAACCCAGGCGCCCCTAGAGATACATTATTTTCAGTAAAGTTTTCACTATAGGTTTTCAGGGTTTTTTTTGTTTGTTTCAGCATCTCTTATCACAATTTTTACTTGTAGATTTTACATAATTTTAGCCAGCACCTTAAATATTAGTCATATACTCTAATTTTGCATGCAATACTTATTCTAAAATGTTAGTCGTTACTGTTACAACTTTAAAACAAATTCCTATGTAAAAAATTATACTGTTTCACCTCATTTTTCTCTCATGTCATCTACTATAGCTGCACACACAGGATGGATGGTGGTGGTGGTTTGGACACCCATTCAGTTAAGGGTAGGCTCTCTTAAGCTCTCTTAAGACCAATGTCCTTGTTTAACTAATTGCTGTGTGACTACTGAGTAAATTAACCTCTTTGGTTTTGATTTCATCATCATTAAAAGGAAGATACTAATGGGAGATCCTTCTTAGGATTCTGATGAGATTAAATGAGTTAATAGCTTGGCATATGAAAAATAATAAATGTTTATTATTGTTGCTACTGATATTATTATTATTAAATGCTGAGAAAAATTTTAATGTAATTTCATTTAATTTTTTTCAGTAAGATTATTACAAACCCCCCAAACCCAGCAATTCTACTTTGCTTTTATAGCTGTCACTATTTTTAACAGCTTTTTTGAGGTACAAATTAAATGTCATAAAATTTACCCTTTAAAAGTGTGCAATTCAATGATTTTAATAAATTTAGGTATTTTTGCACCATCATGATGAATAATTTTAAAATTTTCCAGCCCTCCAAAAAGTTCCCTTACTCCTGTTTCCAGTCAATCCCCAGAACTACCCCTAGTCTCAGGCAACAACTGATTTGCTTTCTGTCTTTATAAATTTGTCTTTTAAAGACATTTTATATAATCACAACCATACAATAAATAGTCTTCTGCATCTGTTTTCTTTCACTTAATATAAAATCTTTGAGGTATATTGCTGTTGTAGCATGTTTCAGTAGTTTGTTCCTTTTTGTTACTAAATAGTATTCCATTATACAGACACACCAGATTTTATTTATCTATTCACCAATAAAATGATATATGGAATGTTTCTGTTTTTTGCCATTATGAATAATGTTGCCATGAACATTCAAGTGTATTTGTGCACATATTTTTTTATTTCTATAGAGTAGATTAATAGGAGTGAAACTGATGAGATGTATAATAGGGTGTATTTAACCTTTTAAGAAACTGTCAAAATGCTTTTCAAAATGGTTGAGCTATGTTACCTTTCCACCAGCAATGTATCCCAGTTTTGTCCACATTCTCAGCAACACTTGACACTGTCTATTGTTTAATTACAGTCTTTCCTTTGGTAGCTCTTTGTGGTTTTCATTTGTGCTTCCCTGATAACTGATGATGTTTAGCATCTTGTATGTGTTTATTAGGCATTCATATATCTACTTCTGTGAAATGTTTATTTATTCAGAGCTTTGTCTAGCTGTAGTAGTTGTAAAGTTGCTTTCACAAACCAGATTAATCTATATATAACTTTTCTTGATCTAAGACTTTTATAATAAGTTATTTGAAGAAAACATTCTCACTGTTTTTGTCATTACTCAATTCTAATGTTTTAATAAAATATTTTGTACTCTGGATCCTTTGTATTCTAGCCTCCTGAAAATTCAGATACTTTTGTTTTTAACCTTTATTAACTCATAATAAGTCATTTCTCAAAAGATAGATAGAAACACATATTCAGGGTCAGTGCTTTACCATGCTTCAGATACATTAAAAATATTTTCCTTATTAATACTTTTCATGTTATATTTTTATAGTGATTATTTTATTCCTAATATTTTCTCATTCCCTGTCTATAGCATAGACAGCATTGAGAATATGCAAGTCTTATACAGACTTCTCATGAACAATGGTTTCAAGGCAAAATTTGCTTTGGAATTCAATGGCATATTGATTCAAAATATTGCAGGTTATTCATGGATATCTAATTGAAAAATCCATACCATAATTATGGCTCATTATTATTTTAAAAGCATGGTCAGCCATTGATGACTATCTGTAATTCAAATATCAGTTAAGCCCATATTTAGCCAATTCATTGATTTCTCGAACATTTCTTAAACTACTACAAGTCAGGCACTATTTATAACATTTGATATTCACTGAAGAACAAGATCAGATGGTTTTCTATATTCATTTTACTACTCACACTGGCAGAAGTCAGCAAAACAAAGAGAAAAAGAAAAATGAAACAGAAAAATTATTTAACAATAATGAAACATATTCACATTAGAGTTATGAAGGAAATAATAACCCAGGGTCTCTTAATAAGGAATAATTGTAAAGTGTGAGACCTGCTTTAGGTGCATGTATTTTTGTGGTTCAGCTTCATTATATCTAGGACGAGCTATTAATAGTAGCTACTTCATAGGGTTGTCATGAAATCAAGAGGGTTGAAAGAACTGGCATACAGAAAACACTCAATAAACATTATTATTGTTGGGGCGCCTGGGTGGCACAGCGGTTAAGCTTCTGCCTTCGGCTCAGGGCGTGATCCCAGCGTTCTGGGTTCGAGCCCCACATTAGGCTCCTCCGCTATGAGCCTGCTTCTTCCTCTCCCACTCCCCCTGCTTGTGTTCCCTCTCTCGCTGGCTGTCTCTATCTCTGTTAAGTAAATAAATAAAATCTTTAAAAAAAATTATTATTGTTGATATTGATTTTGTTATCATTACAAACCTAGAGAGTGTTTGACTTAATTTAACTTTTTAAAGATTTATTTATTTATTTGAGAGAGAGAGAGAATGCACAGAAGCGGTGGGAGGGGCAGAGGGAGAGGGCAGTTGCTTAACCGAGACACCCAGGCACCCTGTAATTAATTTTTTTTTAACTACATTTACTTTAGTATGAAATGAGCATGTTTTATAGTAATTAGTATAAAGGCAAGCAATTTTTTTTAAATAAAAGGCTTAATTCTCCCTGGAGAAATGAAGACATAGAAAGATAATAGAAAAATGAAAGTTAAGAAACATGGAAATAAATGTTAAAATGTCAATATTTGTATAAAAGGTGCCTGGGGGGAAATAATTTTTTAAAATAAATAAATGAGAAGAAAATACAAGGAAAAATTGGTAGATATTTTTCCAGAATTTAGGAAGAAAGATCCAATTTTAGAAGCCTATAAAATATAAGCAAGGCAGTTAAAGAGACACATACAAGCACACAATTAAATATGTGCTATAATAGAAAACAAAAGGTAACTATAAAACCTCCTAGAAAGTAAAAATTGACTACCTATAAAATAATGTTATAAATTGATGAGATCCCTTAATATCAATACTGGCTGTAAGAAATAATAATAATATATTTCAAAATCGGAAAAAAGGCATTCTAAACCTAGGATTTTATATCTGGCAAAATCATCACTTATAAGATGAGATTTAAAAATAGAGATATACTGGGGCACTTGGGTGGCACAACCAGTTGAGTGTCTGACTCTTGGTTTTGGCTCAGGTCATGATCTCAGGGTCTTGAGATTAAGCCCCATGGCGGGCTCTAGGCTTGACATGTAATCTGTTTGGGATTCTCTCTTGCTCTCTCTCTGCCCCTCCTGCTCCCGCTCTCTCTCTGTAAAATAAATAAATCTTTAAAGTAATAAATAAAAATAGAGATACACATATATTGATATTAATATATAATTGAGTTAGTAAATACTGTTGTCTAGAATACAAAAATTATAAAAATATAAAATTCTAGAAAAGAATAACACAATGGCAGAAGCAGAAGTATCGGTACAAAAACTGATAAGAGGGAAGGACGAGTATACAAAAATATAATTTTTATTTAAGGAAAGCTACATACACTAATAATAAGGATAAAAATAAGATAAAAATAAATATTAGTCCTAAAAGAGGTAATCTTAAAAAGAATATAAACAGATTGAACAATTCTGCAAATTTGATGAAGTATGAAAACTCCAAAGGAAGACAAGAAATGAAAATAAATAGAAAATAAAATGGAAGAAAGAAATCCTAATTATCAGTGACTCCAATAAATGTAAATAGTTAAACAAAATATAATCAAAGATCCTGAAACAAATAAAAAAATAAGGACAAGGAATATGAATTCAAGAAACAGTTAAATCAGAAGGAGGCTAAAATCTAAAAATAAAGGAATAAGACGATGAACCAAAAGAAATTCAAGAAGTCATTTTTAACATCAATTTGGCATTTAATGAAAAACAAAACAAACAAGCAAAAAACTAACAAAATGTCATAACATGACATTACACATAACAAAGTGGTATATGATATACTGGTCAAAAAATTATCAATATAATGTTTTCAGCATGAGACATACCTAATAATAAAGATTCAGACTATATTCATATAAATATAGCAAATACATTATGAAAATTTTAAAAGCACTTAATACATTCTTATCAGAAACTGATAGTTCAAGGAGAAAATATAAAGATACAGAAATGCAATGAAACTCACAATTATTCTAAACTGATAAGTAATAATTACAAATATATTTAACACATTATCAGGTATTGTGTAAATACCTATCATAAATTCATTCATTTAATCCTCATTCCAAATTTATGGAGTTTGTTTTAGTGTTCTCTAAATTTTTCATCTAAAAAAACTAAGAAAACTTTCTCAGAAAGAACTGGCAAAACAGGATTTCAAAATCAATTATTCTGATTTTCAGAGCCTATTCTATTAAATAGCACATTATGTTGAACTTTAAATGCCCTAATCAAAGCAATAAACATTTTGTAGGACTTATGAAATATTCACAAAATTTGACCACAGACAAAGTTAAAAATAAAGCAGTGATTTTTAAAAGAATCATATCACTTACTGTGGTCTTTGGCCATAATGAAGGAAATCAGAAAAAAAAAAAAAGATTAAAAATTGTCCACAACAAGAGAATAAGACTAGCCACAGACTGGAAGAAAATATTGCAAAAGACACATCTGCTAAGGGACTATTATCCAAAATATACAAAAAAGGACTATTATCCAAGCCACAGATTGGAAGAAAATATTTGCAAAAGACACATCTGATAAGACTATTATCCAGAATATCCAATTTCTTGACAATAAGAAAATGAACAACCTAATTAAAAAATGAGCAAAGGACTTGAACTGACATCTCACCAAAGAAGATATATATATACAGATGGGTGATGGGCATTAAGGAGGACACGTGATGTGATGAGCACTGGGTATTATATGCAACTGATGAATCATTTAACACTACATCTGAAACTAATGATATACTATGTGCTGGCTAATTGAATTAAAAAATAAACTATATATTGTCTACACATAAAAAAAGAAGATATACAGATGGCAAATGAGCATATGAAAATATGTTCAATATAGGTCATTAGTGAAATGCTAATTAAAATGAGCCACTAGGAAGCTATTAGAATGGTCAAAATTGAGAACACTGACAACACTAAATGCTGGCAAGGATGTGGAGCAAAAGAAACTCCCATTCATTTTTTTATGAGAATGGAAAATTGCACAGCCACTTTGGAACACATTTTGGAGGTTCTTACAAAAGTAAACATACTCCTACCATATGATCCAGCAATTACACCTCATGTTATTTACCCAAACGAACTGAAAACTTACATCCTCACAAAAACCTGCACATGGATGTTTACAGAAGATGTATTCATAATTGCCAAAACTCCAATGCAACCAAGATGTCCTTCAGTAGGGGAATGGATAGAATATGGTACATCCAGACAATGGAATGTTATTCAGCACTAAAAAGAAATGAGCCACCAAGACATGAAAAGATATGGTGGAAATTTAAATACATATTACTAAGTGGAAGAAGCCAATTTGAAAGGGATACATAGTGTATGACTCCAAATACATGACACCTGGAAAAAGCAAAATTATGGAGACAATAAAAGATCAGTGCTTGCTAGGGGGAAAGGAAGGAGGGAGGGATGAATAGGCAGAACTCGGTAAATTTTTAAGTCAGTCAAACTATTCTCTATGTCTAAAATGATGGATATATATCATTATACATTTTTCAAAGCTTGTAGAATTTGCACCAAGGATGACTATATACTACTACAAACTATGGACTTGGGATGATAATGACATTATCAGTGTAGGTTCATAGATTGTAATAATGGACCACTCTGATATGAGATATTGATAATGGGGGAGCCTGTGTATGTATGTGGGAACAGGTGTTATATAGCAAGTCTTTGGACTTACCTCTCAATTTTGCTGTGAATCAAAAACTACTCTAAAAAATAGTTTATTAAGTAAAAAAAAAAAATCCATATAGCTGGATCCTTAAAAATATATATAGTAACTACATGATGCTATAAAACAAACAACAGCAAAAAGTGGTAATTATCAAAATTTGGGGAGGGGAGCCTGGGTGACTCAGTCGGTTAAGCATCCAACTCTTGATCTCAGCTCTGGTCATAATCTCAGGGTCCTGAGACAGAGCCCCACATCCAGCTCTGCCCTCAGCATGGAATCTGCTCCTTCCCCTGCTCTCTCTCTCTCTCTCCCTCTCAAATAAATAAAATCTTAAAAAAAAATTGTGGACAAATATCTACTCCTTTGATGAAAATTTAGAGCGTTATATAAATTAAATTAGATTGAAATAAATTAGAGTTAGCATTTCCTTTGACCTAGCCATTCCAGTCATGATTTTAAGCCTTAGAGAAATTTCTGCACACGTACTGAAAGGTACATACAATAGACTGCTTTATCGTGGCATCATTTGCAGTCACAACAAAATGGAGGCAATCTAAAGTAGACAGAAGCATCATTAACATAATAAATAAATTGGGGTGGATATGCATAATGGTTTTTAGGCAGTATTTAGAAGCATTGAATTAATATCCATAGATACTTTAAACATAGGATTGAGTGCAAAAAGAAACTGAGTTATAGCTCTATGAATTAAGCATACACAATGCCATATTTTTACTATGAAACACGGTCATCAAAGTGCATATATCACACTCATTAGAAAAGTGCGTAAAAGGAGAAGTGGGGAGTAGGAAAAAATACTTAAGAAAAGGGTGGGTTTTGAAGACAGTGTGCCATAAACTGAGACATATCATTAATGGTCCCTTTATACCTGAGGTGCTCACAAAAGAGAAATAAAGAGCGCCTGGGTGGCACATTTGGTTAAGTGTCTTCCTTTGGCTCAGGTCGTGATCCTGAAGTCCTGGGATTGAGCCCCAGGTTGGGCTCCCTGCTCAACGGGGAGTCTGCCTCTCCCTCTCCCCCCCGCTTGTGTGCTCTCTCACTTGCTCTCTCTCTCAAATAAATAAAATCTTAAAAAAAAAAGAGAAAGAGAAAAATGACTAAAAAATTTATTTACCTAAATAAATCTATTATTCAATTAATAATCTTAATCTATCCAGAAAAATGAAGTATGTAATTATAGTTATCAATTATTATTATGCTTATTTACAATGACGAAAGAGAAGTATAGAAAAACATACTTTCTCAAGGTCACCCAAACAGTAATAAAAGCATAAATAGAACAAAGTTTATGGATAACTTCTAGAGTAATGTTCTATCACCTACATACCACTTTAGCTCATTAGAGTAAATATAAGGGGAAAAATGTTAGGAAATGAAAGTGTAGTTATCCTGGGGCGATAATATACAGTGTAAATAATTCTCCCTTTTCTCTGTAGAGGCAGAAAAATCACTGAATTATTTTCTAGCTAAAGCAGCAAGGAGGAGGTGAAATATCTTTTTTTTTAACTGATTTTCTTTAACTTTTATTTTAACTTTACCATGCAATAGAAATGGATTTCTCATTTTGAAACCCACAAACAATGTCATTTTGCTTTTCTCACTCTGACCTTGGGTCGATTTTCCATTTGCATATACCATCTCAACTGCTATATTTCTCAGTATCAAGGACTGCATGCAAGGCAGAGCTGTGCTTCTTAATGGATCATCTGTTCACAATTATTTTGCATAATAGCTATATGTGGCTTGGAGATGCACAGTTAATCGCAGTAATCCACACTATAAACTGTAATGCTGGATATTTTAATTACCTCATTCACATATTGCTGGGGGTGATTGTGGAAAAAAGGTACTTCTAGAGGTTAAAGGAAAATTCATATTTTTTCCACAATCAATATGTTATCAAATATTAAATGTCAGTTCATTTAGTCTGGTCCTTTCATTAAGAACTTTTTAAAGGTTGGTGTAATACTGAGTTCTATATATCTTTTTTTAATAAAGGCAAACTGAGGAATATCCTATCCTCATTTCAGTTTTAATGTACATGTTCTTTATTTCTAGCTTTAAAATCTCCCAAAGGTCAATATCAATTACTGAACATGGAACTTCCCTTTAAAAGAATCGTTCATCACAGCCTTTCAAAACCTGTCTTAAAACCATGGTTGGTTATTATTTCATCATCAGAAGATCAAACTTAGCTATTTCATATGAAGTGCTAAACATAACGGAAATGATCTATGCTTACCCCACAGGAATTTTTACTTTATGAAACTTCATTTGTCTATATTCAATTTTCAGTCCTGGACATTTATTACTCCTCCCTATAAAGAAATTTGGACACTTAAGCTCTAACAGGATTTTTGAAATTATAAAACCGATGTTAGGAGTGCATTAAGGCTTACTATTGTTAGTACTTAGATTTAGCATCTTACTGAGGCATTGTTCTAAAAACTTTATTTTGTTTAATTTTTAAAAGCTCTCTATGTGGTAAGTATTCCTATTACATTAATAACTCATAGAAGGAACTCAAGCCCTCAAAGAGGTTAAGAAACTTGACCAAGTACAAATAATAACTAAGTGGAAATCTGCGATCTGAACTCAACAGTTTAACTTCAGAGCTTGTGTTTTTAATTAGTATAATATGCTGTCACTAAGACCATCTGTGAAGAGATCAAGTTTTATTCTACGTACGGAAAGAAGAATACTAGTAAGGACAATAGGGATGGAAAGGGACATACTGAAGTATTTGCAACTTGGCATTCTCCACCTTCATAGCCAAAAGTTGATACCTCAAATTAACTTTTTATGTAATTTAGTTTGAAATCTATATTTGAATATATATACCTACAAATGTTTCTGTCGAATGTAACCCCATTTTCATATGTTTGTTGTATAGAGTGTTTACACAAGGCCAACATATACAAGTAAATAGTGTATCAAGAAAAAAATTATTTCAAGGAAGAATGTAATTAAACTGTAATTTTAGTGTGCAACATTTAAAAAAGCATAGTGGATACTTTGGTAACAGAATATAGCATTTTATGCCATAAGGTTCTTGAAGTACAAGAAGTTTGTTTAACGTTATGCATCCTAACCCGCCAGACTGTGATGCAAACACAGTAAACCAAGCCCTTGACCTCACTGACCAAGCAGAGCAGATCACAGAGTAATTCTATGTTCACTTTTTTTCATTTGATTTCTCCCTTAATCCCACATCGGAGCCATGAAGACAAAGTCTCAAGCATTTCATTTAGGGTTTTCTCCAAAGAAAATAAAATTATCATCTGCTGCCAATTACATTGCAGTTTCTCAGGAAATTTGCTATTTTTTGTCTAAAGGGGGAGATGAGAATCAGTTGTGAATGACTCTCACATGACCTAAGTAGCATAACATACAACTTAACACACTGTTTTAAAACAAAATTTTAAACAAATTTACTTATTTATTAACTATGCTAAGCTGTTCCAGGACTAAATTTATCGTGTTTCTATTTAAAACTTTATCATACATAAGCTTTATATTTTGAATTTTTATCTAGTACTTCTTGGAATTATATAAAAAAATATAAGATTCATTTCAGTTTACAGTAATTTTTATTTTTTTTACTATTTAGTAAAAAAGTAAATTAAAAGGAAGAAATTAGGGGCACCTGGGTGGCACAGCGGTTAAGCGTCTGCCTTCGGCTCAGGGCGTGATCCCGGCGTTATGGGATCGAGCCCCACATCAGGCTCTTCTGCTATGAGCCTGCTTCTTCCTCTCCCACTCCCCCTGCTTGTGTTCCCTCTCTCACTGGCTGTCTCTATCTCTGTCAAATAAATAAATAAAATCTTTAAAAAAAAAAAAAAAAGGAAGAAATTAGAATAGACCAGTATTGGTAAACTTTGTATTTACATTTTTTTTAAAAGATTTTATTTATTTATTTATTTATTTATTTATTTATTTATTTATTTATCAATCAATCAGAGAGAGAGAGAGGGAGAGACCACAAGCAGGGAGGATGGCAGGCAGAGGGAGAAGCAGACTCCCCGCTGAGCAAGGAGCCCCATGTGGGACTCGATCCCAGGACCCTGGGATCATGACCTGAGCCGAAGGCAATGCTTAACCAACTGAGCCACCCAGTTGTCCCTGTATTTTACTTTTTTAAAAAAGATTTTTATTTATTTATTTATTTATTTATTTATTTATTTATTTGAAAGAGAGAGAGAGAGAGAATGAGCAGGGGATGTGTAGAGGGCGAGGGACAAGCATACTCTGTGCTGAGTGCAGAACCAAATGCAGGGCTTCATTCCACAACTCTGAGATCATGACCTGAGCTGAAATCAAGAGTTGGTAGCTTAACCAACTGAGCCATCCAGTTGCCCCCAAACTCTGTATTTTAGTTTAACATTTAAATTTTCACTCACTGAATATAATCCTGACAGACAAATTGTCTGGAGAGAATATATTTCTAAATACTTCTGCTCAGAACACATAATAACCAGGTTGATAACTGAGTAGTAACTAAATGGAAGACTCAAAATATTTTTTTAAATGGACCAGAAAAGACATATTGAGACAATTTTTTCAGATACTTTACTGACTCATCATATTGCTTTATATATCCTAAATAAGTTACAATATGATTGAATCTGCCATTAACTAAGGTACAACTGATTCAGTGGACTTTACAACTTTTACTATAATATCTTTATCACTTATTCTACTATGACAATAATTTCTATTACAACTTACAAAAAATAAAATGGAAAATTATAGAAGCCACTCAACAACTGTTACTAAATGAAAACCCCTCCTATCTCCCTTAAGTTCTTATCTTTTTTAATGAATGACATACTATATTTTTTATTTTCCTCTGACTTCCCTTACCTGAACCCACTTAGTCATTCTTGAAATTCTCCAAAAATAGCTTTTCTAACTATAATTCCTCTCATAGCACTGTCTAGTTTTTTTTTTTTTTAACAATTCTCCATCAACCAAAGGATGAAATCCAACTCAGTAGTATGACATATAAGATCTTTCATGATCTCACTCTTGTCCCTCTATAGACATTTCCATTATATTATATTCATACTTCCCTGAAGATATCATACAGTTGTTTCAAAATGTTACTTGGGTCTTATCTCCACTGTGAACATTTACCGACTAATTGCCACACCATTTTCAAGATAGTTTATTCTATTTTTCTTGTTAAAGTGAACATTAACTTTTTTTTTATTTTTATGGACTCATTATAGTTCTCAGTATATTAATAGTGTTTCTATGGAAGTAAATATTAATTTTTTGCTCAAAAGGACAAATACCAAAAGAATATTACGGAAAATTCTTTCAAACTGTTGTAGTGACTTAAATAGATCTTAACTAAAATTATAATTTATATTATTTCCATTGAGTAGATAGAGGATAGATGGTATCAACTCAGGCAGACACAGCAAAGTAATATAGATTTGAGTGGCTTAGAAAAATAGAAATTTATTTCTCACAATTCTGGAGGCTGGAAGTCACCATGGCCAGGATCTAGTGAGAACCCTTGTCTGGATTGCAGACTGCTGACTGGTATTGTCATATGCCAGAAAGAGGGCTAGCTAGCTCTCTGTCCACTTTCTATAAGTGCACTAATCCCATTCACTTGGGCTCCACTCCCATGACCTAAGGATATCGCAAGGACTCCCCAAAGACTCCACCTCCAAATACTATCACATTATCATTACATTGAGATTACAGTTTCTACACGAATTTTGGGAGGACACAAGCATTCATTCCATTGCCAAAGAACAGATGATTGATAGATGATAGATAGATAGATAGATAGATAGATAGATAGATAGATAGATGATAGATAGATGATAGATAGATAGATAGATAGATAGATAGATAGATAGATAGAATGAAACTCATGTAAAGAGCTGCTTGGTATTCAAAAGTTAATTTCCTACCAAAAAAATCCGTAAACTTTTACTCTTAATGTTTTTATAGTTCTTATAGTAATTTGGAGATTAATCAAGAAATTTATCTAATTGTATTTGAAAAGGAAAATATTACTAAATTAAAAATATTCATAAATGCTTAAAATCTACTTTTATATAAACTTAGGAATTTATTCCTTAAGGATTTGGTAACTGAATTTTCTTCAAATAAAATTTTAAGAAAATAACTGAAAAAGTCTTTTATCTACAACTATGGCTTAAATAACTATCTTGAAATAAAAGAAGTTAATACATTATATCATTTCTTATATTCTTTATTTTAATACCTTGCAAGATTATACAGTCTCCATGATATATAAACACACACTTAAATGTAGTACTTAGTATCTCTACACACACACACACACACACACACACACACAAACACACAATCACACACACAACACAGGCACCACGTGCAAAACTGAATCTGGAAGTTACTCTCTCAACAAAATGAGAACACACTTGTTTACTCTGCAGTAATGTAAAAAATAATACAGGCAAACAACAAGGTCACAGAGAACTCAGATTAGAAAAGGAAAATTGTATGACTGTAAAAACAGAAACAAGATACGCACCAGACTACAAGAATTTAGTGAAAAAAATTGCAGAGCACAATGAAAGAAACCTTTGTGGTACAGCTGATAATGAGTCTTTTTCTCCTTTTTAGTTACATTTGAACAAGAAGTAAAAAATAATTTTTCATAGGTAACATGGTCCTGATAAAATGAGGTCAAAGCTCAAAGAAAGGATAATAAAGGTATGGGGCACAGAACAAGGTTCTTAGAACCAGAAACATCAAAGAAGAAATACCTGCACCAAAACAGAACTAATTCTCTTAGAATAATAGTTTTAACCAGTTCCTACACTTAAGTAAGTATATGTATCAACAATATATAGAAAAAGCTTATGGCTTAAATTTCGTACCTGAAGTTGTTTTCTTTTTTAATTAATAATTTTCCTGTCCTCATTCCATACCATGCATGAGCTCATTCAAATATTGTTATATGTAGACAGCAGGCATTGGCAAACCACATCTGATTACTTTTTTTTTTAAGATTTTATTTATTTATTTGACAGAAAGAGAGGCAGCAAGAGAGGGAACACAAGCAGGGGGAGTGGGTAGAAGAGGGAGAAGCAGGCTTCCTGCTCGATCCCAGCACCCTGCGATCATGACCTGAACCGGAGGCAGACACTTAACGACTGAGCCACCCAGGCACCCCATCTATTACTTTTCTAAACATAATCATAAAATTTAAAGTAGGCAAAACAGGTAAAAAGTCTTGTTTTCTTTATTGAACAGTTATTATAAACGAGGCAGCAAGTATACACTCATTTAACTGCCCACATTTCATAGGAAATATGAGAAAACTAAAGCAAAAAGAATTAAATCAGTTAAAAGTCCAAGCTAGAATGTGGCACAGGCATTTGGATAGCTGAGTACCTGAGCCTTAAACACTCTAAAAAAGAAAGACATCCATGTGCAATGCTACCTAGGAGTATAATATTAAGCTAGATGTCTTCGTTAAAGAAAATTAAGAAGACATTTTAAATGATGAGCTCTTCCTCTGAAAAGGAATCATTTGTGAAAAAAATAAAAATAATGTCCTTTGCTCTAACCTATCTCCATAAAGATTAGATTGAGAAATGCTCTCTTAAAATTCAAAATGTTTTAAGTTTGAAAAACATTAAGAAAACATTGATCATTGCTATTAAAAAAATCAATCTTCTTCATATTAGTTACGTGAAAGTTTAGCTTTGATAATTTTTTAAGTGTGAAGACATATTTCCCGATTTTTCATAAGCTGTGATGTTCTATTGAATATCCCATGAGACTGTGTGAATATTTCTACACGCTATATTTCTAGTTACTCTTTATAACAACAAATACTGGTAATTGCTAGTATTATATGCAAAATACAGAACAGAGAATATTTTAATTCTGGGCAAAAATTCCCAAATATCTAAATTAAAGATTTATGCAAACTTTAATTGCATATTACATGATATTCATTAGAATCATATTCCAAATTAGCAACAGAAAAAATATCGTTTTGCTCTTGTTCTGGGTTGCTTACTGCTAGTATCTCATCTCTGCATGTGTAACACTGAAAAGAACTCCAGTGTAGAAACATAGTCACAAAGAACTACCTCGTGAGTTATCTTGCCTTGCTGACTTTCAACATTGCTGAGAATTACTTCTTTAGCTCAGTCTCTTTAAAAAATAGATATTTATGATATCGAGAAAAGAAATTAAACATATAATTGCATGGGTAAGGAAGCAAGCTCTGTGAATAAAATCAAATTACAAAGTATATCGACAGTCTATCAAGAAGTTTCATCCTTCTTTGGACAGTTTTTTAAAGCTTCACTCAATCTGCTAACTTGAGGAACTTGACTTACAATTAGAACTGATAACGAGGATAAGAGATGAGTCAGAAAAGAACATACCAAAAACGGAAGGGACAGCTAACAGAGTAACAGCAGACTCAGAAAGACTATATAATTTTGCTATGATAATGATGTGTTCGCAATATGGTGATTCTTAATCACCAAGAAGGATGAAGTGATAAGTATGCTGTAATTACTGCCTTTTAAATTGTAATTGGGAAATAGCAGTGATTACATTTTAATAAATGCTTCGTTTAAAAGGATACTTTTAAATTTTATTTTATAATAAACATGTCTTGGCACTTGAACATTTAAGGTTTCAAGTACCTTGAAAAATAATTTACATCCCACTACTCATATTTCAAAAATATAAATATTTATTTAATTTCATTTTTTCATTTCATTATCTTTGCGTTCTTTACTACGTGATAAAGTGGATCAATTATCTTCCCCGACGGTGGCACAGGAAAGCAATACATTTGAATATGTGTCTGACATAAGTGATATATAAATGTGGTTCTCTATTAATCTGAATAAAGTTACTCATATAAAGGCTCACATCCATCAGATTTTCTATGTTTAATTATGTTTATTTCTATGGGAAACTTGTTCTGCTCTCAAATTTCTAGGCTCCTTATGGGCAGTATTTATGAATACTTCACACTGCTCTCAGAGATTTTCTATCATTATGAGTTTGTTCCTCAAAAGTTTTTAATATAAAAGGCAAAATAATGTCTATACTATGTAAAATGAGAATTCATATATCTAGGCATCATTCTTAAAATGGTATTCTACACAGTCAATTCTACTAACACACTGAATCACTTGTTCCCTGAACTTACCTTGCATTTTCTCAAATCTATAAATCTCCCTCCTCTGGAATGATCCTATAAAACAATCCATCATAAAATGGCTTGGTTCACAGATCACTACCTCTATGAAGATTGTCCTCTATACCCTCAATCAGAAAATTGTCCAGGAAAAGCCTAAGAGCCTATAGAAATTGCTCCCGAGCATCTTCATAGTGTAAATCAATAAACACCTTCAACAACATCTTTACTGCTTAATAACGGGCTACTTCTTATATAGTGTTCTTTGGTACAGGCCATGCCATCATCTTAAAGCATAGAGCACATGGAGCCAATAATTTACAGTCAAAAAGCATCACCTTCTGATAGTTAGGCTTCTCTGGGGGATATAATGTGAGTACATAGTTCAGAAGTTGCTCCTCAGACATCGGAGGTTGTCCTAGAGAAGCCCTGGGAATACTGAGGATGGCTAATTTACCCAGGGCTCCCAGAAAAGTTACACATTTTTGATTTTGTAAATTTAGTTCTTCCTAAGATTTCATTGGAAGGAAGGATTCAGCAGCTAATAGCTCAAAAACCACTGATCCAAAAACATGGATGGATTGGCTTTCTACTGAGCTTTTCACAGATTTGGGGCCGCAGCAAATCTGAGATTATACTTCTAGCCAATAACATTGTTGCCAGTAACATTGGATTTTCATTCCTATAGACAGTAGGGTTGGTGTGGTGTTGCCTCCACTTCACTGTGATCAATGTTCAGCCTCTCTTACCCTAGAAAACACAGTGACTTGATCATTAGAAAACAAAACGAAGTAAAAATCGGCCCTTCCTTGAATCCACACAGGAATGTACAAGATAGAGGGAATCTAAAAGCAACTTAATATTTTGAACCTCGTTTTCTTTTACATTACTTCAAATTAAGTTTCTGAAGTAATGGGAGAATCTTTGGAAAGTTCTAAAAAAATCCCTGTCAAAAATGGTTGAACAGAAAGATAAAGGGCCTTCAAATTGGCTCAAACCACATTTTAAGAAGAAGAAACTCGGATAAAGTATATAATATAAATTCAAAGTAGCTTTCTAGCTACTTCAGTTAGTCTGGAGAATAGATGCCATTGACAGACACTCCATCCCCAGGACAGAAGTAGGCCCTGACTCTGGCTGGGTCAGCTAAGCATGAGGTGATGTTAGCATTCAGGGTGGGAACAGTGACGAAGGGCAATAGTATGCTTAAAATCATGTCTTCACAGCTATTTGGCTACATTCACTTAAGCCAATTACCTAACTTCTTTAAGCCACCATTTCCTCAACTGTAGGGTATATATAATAGTTTTTGCTTCATAGGGTTAATGTGAAAAAAAAATTAATTAAATTAGATAATAGATGCAACAGTATAAATGATGGCCAATGTTACTGTTGTTGTTTTTATTATAAAGTTCGATCAGGAAACAACATCTTCCAAAAAGTCCTTTTGAAGCTTTACTTTGTTGTGAAGGGGAAAGTGGAGACTGAGAAGACATTGGAATCAAGATCTAACTGTTCCAGAGGCTATGTAAATACTGCACAGGCAACATGGTAAGAGACTAATGAGAGTGGGTGGCTTGAGAGAAGAAATATTACGAGAAACAGAAAGACCTCTAATTACTTTCCATATCATCCAGAATAAAATTGAAAACTCTTACAAGTGCCCGCAAGGCTTGGCATGAGCTGCCTCTCCAACCATCTACTTCTTGGACTTTACCTTCCACTCTCCATCCCTTCTACCAGCTCTGCTTTGGCCACCTAATTCTAGTCACAGTCCCTCATTCATTTTCTTTCAAAAGGATTTTCATGTTTCTGCCTCAGGATATCTGTACTTGCTGTTTCTTCTGCCTTAAACATCATTGCCCCATGTGTCCCTACAGCTGGTTCAATCACTTTTTCCAGGACTGTGTAAATACTACCATCTCAAAGAAATCTTCCCTGATTACAAAAGAGCACTTTCTTCTACTTCATGTCACTCTTTCCATTTTTCCTTTATATGCTTAAAATTTACCATTTCCTAACAAATTTTATGCTTATTTGTTTAGTTTTCTTATCTATCTTCCTCTCACCCTCACGACAAGTCAGTCTCATGACTGCAGACTTTATTTCATTGCAATATCTTCAAGGTTTCAAACAGTGCCTGGCACATGGCAATTGCTTAGAATGTTTGTTGAATTAATTAATTAACTTATATCATCATTTGGCAGTTGGATTGGTTGTTGAAGATTCATATTTTGGGAGCAATGAATAACTGGAATTGATTTTTTAAAATCACATGAAAAATAACTGTTCTACATGATGAAAAAATACAGCTGGAAATATAAATAATTTTAGGTGACAATAGACAAGTGTCCATTTAACTCTTAATTTTTGGATGATTGCTTATGAGAACAAATAATCTAAAAATATTGACCAAGTACCTTGATTTTTTAAAAAATTTTGAATGATAGTCTCAAAATTCATAGATAAGCTGCTATAAAGTAGCATACATGAAAACATATTTATTATTTTCTAATGTTTTCTATAACAAGATTTTAAAATACTGCAAGTACACATTTAAGATAACTTACACTCATATTTTTTATTAATTTTATATTTAGCACATCACCTAAAATTAATTTTACAAAATAAAATCATAAAATTTTAAATAATACAGCAAATATGTAATATTTGTAATATGTCAAATCTCTGGATATTTAAAACAATTTTATAATTTGAAACAGACTATTTTTATTCAAAATTTCATTTAAATTCTAATTAGGTAACATAGTGTAATATTGGTTTCAGGAGTAGAATTTAGTGATTCATCACTTACATACAACACCCAATGTTCATCACGACAATTGCCCTCCCTAATACTCATTCCCCATTTAGCCCATTCCATACCCACCTCCCTCCATCAACCTCCAGTTTGTTCTATATCACCAAGAGTCACTTATGGTTTGCTTCTCTCTCTCTCTCTTTTTTTCCTTCCCATATGTTCATCTGTTTTGTTTTTTAAATTCCACATATGACTGAAGTCATATGGCATTTGTCTTTTATGTTAAAAATAGCTATGTCATTTTTATCACAATATATAATCAACAGACTTAAATATAAAAGTAACAAGTTTTAGTTATATTAAAGTGGATGAATATGAATGAATATGACTTAGAAGATATTAAAATAATGGAAATTTTTAGAATCACATATTATATTGATTAACTGTGCACTTTGTTCTTTCGCTTGTACAATCAGTACAATAGAAACTATTAGAAATATTATTCTAAATCAAATTATGGAAATCACTGGCTAATGTAAATAATTGGTAGTGAAACATCCATCCTCTGCTACCTGCTGCATTATAACTTATTCTTAAAATATTTTTATTTAAAAACATACAAATAACTTAGTATTCTCTTTTGTTCTATAACTTGAGACTTGGAACATATTCATTTCCATACACAGAATCTTTCCCACAATGGAATAGTAAGGATTGTGCAAATTAGTTTCCCTTGGGTTCACAGCATGCCTTGTAAGTAGGCTTGTGTACATCCTCCCTATCGCCTTTTCACTCGTATTTCCCAATTTTTGAGGTATTTCAAATAAAAATCACCAAAATAGAAAGTAAAAAATGAAAACCACAATTCCCAATTAAAACTTTAATGTCATCTAAGTCAGCCACAGTGTAAACAAATGCTACTTTTTCTATTATTATACCTAAGGTATAAATATATTCCATATTTATTTTGTAAGGAAATCTACCTTTTCTGGTTTTAAATTAATAAAGCTTCTTTACAACTTGCTTCCATGCCATTAAAAATATGAACTACCTCTTTAAACAATGTACATAGTTCATGTATGAATCCCTTCTCAATAACTTTATATGAGTTATATGTATTTGAGCAGTTATTGAAAAGTGAATCAGATTTTTTAACTAGCTAGCATTATGTAATGATTAATTATTATGGGGAAAAAAACCCAAGAGTTGAACGTGGAAATATTTGTAATGGCCATGAAATAATAATCACAAATTTAAAATTATTTTTTCTTCAGCATTTTCCCAATTTGAGCATTTAAAAATAACTAAAGTCTGGTATTAAATTCTAGTATTAATTAAATATCTGGACTAGATAGTCCTTTGAAGGCCAAAGTTTTGCTAGTCATTGTAATACTTTGAAAAAAGTCTACTTTCCACAAAGACATTATTTCAAGACATGTTACATCTATGCTCTCATCAACAGGACTACATGTCAATTACTTGCTCCGGGAAAGAATCAAAGTATGCCTTCTTTCCATGTATATGCCCTAAAATTTAGAAGTAATATGTAAGAAATAAATTTCCATATAACTGATAATGTGAAATATCAAATATAAAAAAATTATAAAATATATTTTCTTCATATTAAACAAGTTTTCATCATATACCATTAATATTTTATTAAGAATTCTCAATAATTATAGTTAAGTGAATTGGAATATACGCAAAGCAGTCTAAAAGAATGATTTCATATTCTGAAATTAAAAAAAACTTGTTTTGAATTCTATTTTGTCATAAATCCTCTTTTCCTATCAAACTGAGAATCTTCATTTCATTATTTTAAAAATATGTGTGCATGTATATTCTAAATGAAGTCCTTATTAGTCATTATTTTTATATTTATATACAATTATCCTCAATTTTATTTCCAAATGATTTTCATCATAGCAATTCTGATTTTTAACTATCATTTTCATTAGAAGATATAGATACAGTCAAAATACAAAGAGATGAAAATAATCTGATGTATTTAAGGGACAAGCACTTCTGTCTAAACTAGAAAGATGTGGGGACCTGGGTGGCTCAGTTGGTTAAATGTCTGCCTTCAGCTCAGGGTCCTGGGATCGAGTTCTGCATCAGGCTTCCCTGCTCAGCGGAGAGTCTGCTTCTCCCCTTCCCTCTGCTCATTTTCTCTCTCAAATAAATAAATAAAATCTTTAAAAATATATAAATAAACGAGAAAGATGTGCTTCTATGTATTAGTTACTGTCTTCTTTAAGCATAGTATGTTACTAGAAAGAAATGTTTTGACACCATAGGCAGCTTGCAAACATTGGGTAATAATTTCATTTCTGTCTGTAGGGCAAAATTGCAGTTCTGTTTGTAGGGCAAGAATACAAGTGAGTTCACTAGAGGTGGAGATAAAAGCCAGAAGCATACTCGATCATTGGCTCCTGCTTCTTCAATAATACATGTTACTTATTTCCTTTTTCATAACAGACCCATATTTTTGTCATAGTACAAAAACAATGAAGTTTCTCTCTTATAATTCTATTATCTTTGCGCCAGAAAAGAATGGTGACATATATTATCTGAATTTCAAACATTTATTCATAGCATAAATCTGTCATGATTCTGGAACAAAATATTTTCCCCGACATTTAAGAGTCTTTTTGGAGCTTGCCAAATCATCCCTTTGTCCTCTACCACAGCTCTGTAATAATGTATTTGTGAAAATGATATTTAAGAAATGACAGCAAGGTTGATAAATAGTACTGGGTTATTGTCATTTCTTATTCATTTTATCCTGTCCCATACCAAAGAAATGTAATGGGAAATAGCTTTTCATCCATGTATCAGGAAATGAACCCAAGTCTACATTGACTTTTAGCAAAGATACTAGGTATAGGCCTTTTGGATCATTTTGAGATGCCAAGCATGTGAATGGAATTATAAATCAGAGTGCTACAAGATTGATTTTCTACAATTATATCAGTAGCTTCTAAAATCATTAAAGAAGTCCAATTATGTTCATATAGCAATGCTACTATTTTAATTCAAATAGCCATAAGTATAGGGGTGCCCAGGTGGCTCAGTTGGTTAAGCATCTACCTTTGGCTCAAGTCATGATCCCAGGGTCCTGGGATAGAGCCCCATATCTCGTTCCCTGTTCAGCAGGAAGTCTGCTTCTCCATTCCCTCTGCCCCTCCCCCTGATCGTGCTCTCTCTCTCTCTCTCTCACTCTCTCTCAAATAAATAAATAAAATCTTAAAAAAAAAAACCCAATAACAAATAGCTGTAAGTATAGATTTAGACTTGATTAAGTAAACTAGTGGTTCACAAAAGAGTCACCTAAGCTTCTGTTAAAATATAGATAACTGGATCCCACCTCCAGAATTTCTGATTCAGTTCTTTTGGGATGGGGTCCAAAATTTGCTTTTCTAATAATTTTCTGGCAATCCTAATGCTTTGGTTTTGGGGACCACACTTGGGAGATTCACCGAAATAAATCACTGACAGTTGACTCCCTTGGAAACTAAGAATCACTTGTTTTCAAATAAAAGGCTTTATAAACTCATTAATTTTGTGTATTACAGGAAAATATCTAGTCAGATATTGTCTACAATTTTCAGGCAATGTTTAATTAAGACATGAAAATGTAAGGATAAATATGAAATTTAAAATTTGTTTTGTTTTTCTCATTCTTTGAATATTGCACAGAATTCAAGATTGATTGACCGACTCATTGATTTTGTTTAGGAAAGACATATTCACCGACCCTAAGTATTGTCAGCCATTTTTCTACGCAGTGGTGACTGTGGCTGGAAATGAGCGATCATTTTAGCAACGTTAATCAAGGAAGGCCTTTGGGGGGTTGACATTTGACCTGGAATATGTAAAGAAGTAAGTTATGAAAAGATCTAAGAATAGAGTGAGCAGGAGTTCAAGGTTCTGAAGTACGATCAAGTTTGACTAAGCTGAATACAGTTTTTCAGTTTGTTAAGAAATGCCATATAAAGTGCAATTTGACTAAAGATTACAACTGGAGGTTTCAAAGAAAAATAAATTAAGAGCAGCTAAGGGAATTTCTGAATTTATTGACATAAACATTTTCACAGAATAGGAAGACTAAGACCAAATAATATTTATCAAACAAGTATGCTGATGTTAAAATCATAACCACAGTGGTGGGAAGCAGCTGGCTGCTTAAGCAGGACTGTTTGGAAGCTCATGTTATAATGCCAAACAATCCAGAAAGTCAGTCTACTCACTTATAACTGGGGACATTTTTTTGCTGGAACTGGAACCTGGAATGAAAATATATATATGGGCTCTCCCTGAAATTCTCATTGTTAAAGCATATGAGAAGCTGAATTTTGGAATAAATTACACTTGACAAAAATGAAATCAAAGTAAAATAAAGCAATAACATTTCAATCCAACTGACTTTAATGAGTCCTAATAAATCCAGTCAAACCCACAAGAGAGAACATATCTTTCTAGTAAGTAGAGAGTTTGAGGATCTCTCCACTTTACTTTAAGACAGGACACTGCTGGAAACTTTAACATTAAGTTTTTACTATTTTGGCTGCTTTTTTCTAATTTGTGTAAAAACCATCAGTACCCTCTGTCAATATGTTCATTTTAATCAGATGGGGTATAACACAACTTACTATGCTGTAGATTTATATTTGCTAAGATAGTGACATTCCCCTTAGGACTTAATGACAGTTCCCTTGGGATTCTACCTGTGTCTATTATGACATACTTTGAGGAATCCTCAAATTCTTTAGCTTCTCATATATTTAGGGTTTGGAATGTGGTTGCTTACAGCAACAGCTAAACTCTCTTATTATACTTTTTTTTTTAAGAGGTCACCTAAATTTCTTTTGGGAAATAGCTTGCAATCTCTAGGTTATGGATTGAATTGTGTCCCCCCAAATTCCTATGTTGTGTTTTAACTTAGTCACCTCTTGAAAGGCCCTATTTCCAATATTGTCACATTTTGAGATTTTGGGGTGACAAAGTCAAAAAGAAATTATTAGGTTGGGCCCTAATCAAATCTGGCTGGTGTCCTTATAAGAAGAAGAAATTTTAACACAAAAAGTGATACCAGGGATATGTACACAAAAAGAAAAGTCCATTTGAGGACACAGAGAAAAGACGGATATCTGCAAGCCAGTAGAGTGGCTTTGAAAGAAACTAAACCTGTCTAAGCCTTAATCATGGATATCTAACCTCCAGAACTGCGGGAAAATAAATTTTTATTGTGTAAGCCAACCATTCTGTGGTATTTTGTTATGGCTGCCCTAGCAAACTAAAGCACCTTGTGATTTCTGACTATGAAAGCATTCAAATACTACATGCCACAATGGCTGGTACCATCTTTGGAACATTAGTAGTAGGCAGGGCAGTGGTGAGGAGGTGCTTTAGTGGAGAAAAGGCAAGGAAGGGAGAGGAGGAATAACCAATGAATGGATTTCCTTTTTGTAGTAAAACAAATGAAATTAGATGTGATGGCAGTCTCTCTCTCTCTCTCTCTCTCTGACTCTCTCTCATACACACACACACACACACACACACACACACACACACACACACCCCCTAAGAGAAAAAATATCATCTGACAAAAATGTACTCCCAGTAGAACAATGATCTATGGATTGAGTGCCTGCTTCTGAGTTCAATAATGATTGAGAAGACACTTGGAACATATAAACACTTTCTTGGAAGTAAGAAGTATCAGATTCTATCATTTAGATTAGGAATGAGACTTTAAAACAGTGGTAATCTAGACTGAAGTTTCCAACATGCCAAACATCTCCTGAATTTATGTGACATTTAAAAAGATAAAGAAATATGACTGTATTCTGCTATTCGTTAATCCCTTGGAATTGAGCAGTGGTTTTGTGAGGTGCTCTAACAAAACAAAGTACATAAACATGAAATATTTCTGTCATAGTACATAGACCAGAAAGAAAGACAAAAACAAAAAATGGTGTCAATCTCAATGACATTGAAGTTTGTTATAATGGAGAAAGTAGTATTAGAAATTATTCAATGAAATGTTTTTATTTTGCTGATGTAAATTTTAACATTTAACAATATATCCTTACATTGCAGAATTGTTTTTATTTTCTTTGAACTTTTGTGCATAATAATATATCCCTCTAATAACTTGTGAAACTTTCTATTTGTGGTTGTGCTACAACATTAAAATTACCTGAATTTGCTTAATCATTAAAAAAGGAGTCACAAGCATGTATTTCCAAAGTGTGTGTCAGCTAATACCAATAAAACAGAAAAAAAATAGATTATGTATTTTTATAAAGAATAAGTGAAAAACAACACAAACCCAAACATATAGGATTTAGTTATGTCTTTTCGTATTTTTCCTAATTTATTACTTAAAAACAACTTCTAGAATTTGACTTAAGAAGATTTCTTCTGGTATATGTAAATATAGAATTATAAGCATGTCATATATATGGTGATGTCAAATATATGTCTTCAAAAATTGCCCACAGGTATATAATTTCAAACTTAGATTTTAAAAAAGCAAACTACAGCACCTATACTTTCTTGCATATATCATATTGCATACATAATTCAGTTTCTGTTATCTGTTTCTGACATTATTAAAGTAGAGCTAGAATTTTAGACATTAGCATATGAATCCGAGAATCTTTTTAGATTTTTATGGTATATTTTCTTTCAACCCTTCTAGTGACTGATCATTACTGCGATTATCCAAATTATTCAACTTTCTTCTTTTCATAAAAATAATTGTCTATTGCCAGCATTACCTTATACCAAAACTAGATAAAGACACTACCAAAAAAAAAAATTAGGACAGGCCAATATCTCTGATGAATATAGATGCAAAATCCTCAACAAAACACTAGCAAACTGAATCCAACAACATGTTAAAAAAATCATCCACAACAATCAATAGTATTTATTCCTGGGTTGCAAAGGTATTTCAATATTCACAATTCAATATGATACATCACATCAACAAGAGAAAGGATAAGAATCATATGATCACTTCAACAGACTCAGGAAAAGTATTTGACAACACTTATTCATGATAAAAACCCCCAACAAAGTAGATTTAGAGGGAACATATAGGCCATTTATGAAAAATCCACAGCTAATATCATCCTTAATGAGAGTTTTTTCCCCTACAGTAAGGAACAAGACAAGGATGTCCACTCTCACCTCTTTCATTCAACATAGTACTGAAGTCCTAATCACAGCAATCAGACATCCAAATCAGTAAGGAAGATGTAACTTTCGCTATTTGCAGATGACACAATACTATATATAGAAAACCTGAAAGGCTCCACAAAAAAACCTGCTAGAACTGATAAATGAACTCACTAAGTCCCAGGATACAAAATCAACATACAGAAATCAGTTGCATGATAGACATGCAATAATGAAGCAGCAGAAAGAAAAATTAAGAAAACAATCCCATTCACAAATGCAACAAAAATAGTAAAATACCAAGGCATAAACCTAACCAAAGAGGTGAGAGACCTGTACTCTGAAAACTATAAAACATTGATGAACAAATTTGAAGATGACACAAGAAATGGAAAGATTATTTCATGCTCATGGACTGGAAGAACAAATATTGTTAAAATATCTATACTACCCAAAGCAATCTATACATTTAATGCAATCCCTATCAAAATACCAACAGCAATTTTCATAGAACTAGAACAAACAATCCTAAAATTTGTATGGAACCACAAAAGACCCCAAATATCCAAAGTAACATTGAAAATAAAAGCAAAGCTGGAGGCATCATAATTCCAGACTTCAAGTTATATTATAAAGCTGTAGTAATCAAAATGGTATGGTACTGGCACAAAACCAGACACATAGAACAATGGAACAGAATAGAAAACCCAGAAATAAACCCACAATTATATGGCCAATTAATCTTCAACAAGCAAGAAAGACTATCCAATAGGAAAAAGACAGTTTCTTCAACAATGGTATTGGGAAAACTGGACAGCTAGATGCAAAAGAATGAAACTGGTTCACTTCCTTAAAACAAACACAAAAATAAATTAAAAGTTGATTGAAGAGCTAAATGTGAGGCCTAAAATCATAAAAATCCTAAAAGAGAGCACACGTAGTAACTTCTCTGAAATTGGCCATAGCAATTTTTTTTCTATATAGGTCCCCTAAGGCAAGGGAAACAAAAGTAAAAACAAACTATTGGGACTTCATTAAAATAAAAAGCTTCTCACAGTGAGGGAAACAGTCAACAAAATTTAAAGGCAACCTATGGAATGGGAGAAGTTATTTGCAAATGATATATCTGATAAAGGGTTAGTATCCAAAAAAATACAGAAACTTATAAAACTCAACACTCAATAAACAAATCATCTGATTAAAAAATGGACAGAAGACATGAACAAGTATTTCTTCAAAGAAAACATCCACATGGCCAAAAAACACATGAAAAGATGCTCATCATCAATTAACATGAGGGAAATGCAAATCAAAACTACAATGAGATATCACCTCATATCTGTCAGAATGGCTAAAATCAACAACATGAGAACAACAGGTGTTGACAAGGATGTGGAGAAAAAGGAACCCTAATGCACTGTTGGTGGAAATGAGAACTGATGAAGCCACTGTGGGAAAACAGTATGGAGGTTCCTTTAAAAGTTAAAATGGAACTACCCTATGATGCAGCAATTCCATTACTGGGCATTTACCCAAAGAAAACAAAACACTAATCAAAGGGATACATGCACTCCAATGTTTATAGCAGCATTATCCACAATAGCCAAATTATGGAAAGAGTCCAAGTGTCCATCAACAGATGAATGGATAAAGAAGATGTGGGGTGTATGTATGAATGTGTGTATATATACACACACTAACGTACATGTATATTATGGAATATTATACAGCCTCAAACAATGAAATCTTGCCATTTGCAATGATATGGATGGAGCTAAAGAGTATAAAGCCATGCAAAATTTAAGTCAGTCAGAGAAAGACAAATCCCATATGATGTCACTCATGTGGAATTTAAGAAACAAAATAAATGAGCAAAGGGGGGGAAAAAAAGAGAGGCAAACCAAGAAGCAAATTCTTAATTAAAGAACAAACTGATGGTTACCAGAGGAGTGGTGGGCGGGGTGAGTGAAATGGGGATGAGAATAGGTGATGGGGATAAAGGAGTGCACTTCTCATCTCATGATGAGCACCAGGTGATGTATGGAGTTATTGGATCACTATATCATATACCTGAAACTAATATCAGATGAAACAGAGAAGGAGGCAAACCATAAGAAACTCTTAACTATAGGAAACAAACTGAGGGTTGCTGTAAGAGGTAGGTGGTAGGATGGGGTAAAAAATTAATTGTTTGGGTATCTGCCACCTAATTAATTAAAATTATTATTCTAATGATCAAGAAAACTGGAATGTCAGTATAATTTTTCACCCATCTGTCATTTTATTATCTGGACTATTGATTTTTCTTCAATTCGTAAAACAGAGGATGTGAACACATTATCCTCTAGCCCAATAATATCTACATATTTATCAATCTGAAAATTGGATACATAAATACTATCCAAATCACTGTTGACTTGGGGTAAGTGCTTTTATTAATGACATTGATAATGTCATTCTATATGTCTTCTATATGTAGGCAGCTATCTCAGGATGAAGATATGGAATAAAATTAGGTAAATTCGATAATAGATCCCTAGATCCATAGACTTTATACTGAGTCTCATACTAATACTAAAAATAATAGCCATGATTTTCTGAGTTCTGGCTATGTGCCAGGCATTGGGCTAGGCCCTAAAGAGTATGCATCATGATCTTTATTTTATCAATATGGAAACCTAAAATTAAAAGTTCAAATGAACTGTCCAACATCAGAGAGCTACTAATTTGTAGGACTAGTATTTTAATTTAGCTCTGACTCCCCAAAACGCTGTTGTTTTCACTTTAACATATTCCCTTTAAAACAACATTATGACTAAAACAACCTAGCACAACTAAGAACGAACCTACAATCTCTGGCTAATGAGACCAGCACTTGGTTTCTGCTCTTTTGTGGTTTCTACTGAAGAGGACTTAAAGGAGAATACTATATGAGAACGTGCTGTTGACTGCACAAGGTGCTAAGCTTCATGAGTTTAAACCGCCAGATTTTTTTATCTCTTTGTATGCCCTCCTCAGAAGCTTTCATAATAAAATTACTTTCCTAAAGCATATGGCCTTTTTAAGTTATCTTTTCCACAAGTTAAAAATGTTTATGATGAAGAATAACTTTACTCACATTCCATATGTTTCTTCATCTCAAGGAGAAGCTCTGCAGATTTTTGTCTGGAGCTGGTTGAAGCAAAGAATGATGTTTCCCCTAATACCATATAATATAGGCATTGGCAGAACACAGGAATATAGAATATGAAACAGGAATTTGGAGTTGGTAGTAAGCACAACTTAACTAGGGATAGCAAAGATCACCAACTGTCACTGAAGGCAATAAAATTTCAGAGGAGGCATCCATCAGTAATTTACCCATCTACCTATTTTATTCATAGTTCTATTTAACTATTAGTTGATATAAATTGTTTTGATGAAGGATAAAGAGGACAGAATAGTTTCTGGGGGGAAATAATGTACAGGTAAAGTACCTATCTATGATTTTTTTTTAGTTTCCTCCTCCAGTTAAGGCACATGATGGGGGTATGACCTGCCTCTATGATACTGCTAAGGAAACAAGTGGTCAATAAAATCTCTTAATATTCTATCAACTAGACCTGTCTCTATCTTTAAGTTATACAAGTGACCTTGAAAAGCTACAGCAGGGCCAGTTGGGTAAATTGTGCCCATGAGTGTCTTGGTACTGGTAACAAATATAATGATACCAAGATGTCAGTGGTTATGATAGCAAAGAATTTCATTCAAACACAAAATCTATCATCTTTTAATTATGAAAAAACATTTTAAAAAATATTATATCTTCAGGTTATGTTTTACATCTATAAATAGAGTTTGGAAGTTTCATTTGGCACAAAAAGGCTCATATACTTTTAATCAGTCCAAAAAAAAAAAAAAATCAGGGGGTTACTACTGATTGATCTGGGTAGAAAAAAATCTTTACCCAAATAGCACCACAGGCTCAAGTGAGAACATTTAGATTCTTGAGTTCCCTTTGTTCATTTTAATATCAATCCCAGCCAAGACATTTTAGTGGCAGTTATAATTATTTTACAACTGCCTTGGAAGCTTGTCATATTGCAGCAGTTACAGAGATGCTATCATAATAGCCTGTCTCAAGAAAGCTTCAGCAAAGCCTTAAAATCAAAGCTCACCAGTTGGCAAAGTCACAGATTGATAAAGTAAAAGTGAATTGGAAATTCACCAGGTAAACAAAAGCTCCAAGTCATTTAAAAACAATGAAAAATAGGTCACTGCTTTCATGTGTGCCAATCGCACCAGAATTCTAAAATAAAACCTAGTAACTTCTTATTAAGGACTTAAATAAAATCTTTAGATATTTTTAAGCCAACATGACAAAAATATATAGTTGTGCCAGACACGCACAAAATGATAATATGAGTACACACACAGTCTTCTTAATGCCTTCAAAAGCCTCCTAAATCAGTTCAAAGGGAAAAGAATCTCACCACCGAGTCCTGCCAGTTCTAGTGAGAGAATTGTTTACCACACGCCGCAAAACAAGCAGACCGTGGCCCAGGGGAGCAAGTCATCACAGCTCTTTTGATGGCCCATCTATATTGCTTAATGGTAACTATGAGCCCAGCACCCCCAGATCTGTGTAGTGCGGCTGGGTCACTGTGAATCTGCATGATCTCGGCTCCCAGGTGGAGGTCTGGTTGTTTTAGTTGGCCGTGCAGAGTTCTGCACCTTATTTGGGTAGATGACACTGGTGGTAATGATGTCAGATAGGTTTTTACACAATGTAGGCAATTCTCCTAATGGTGTTATTATCTTCCAAATTCAGGGATGAGGCTACAGAGTTTCCTTGTGATGCTTTGCATCTTACATTTATCCTTAATACCTTATCCACCTGTCACCCTATCGTGTGCTTTTAGGATGGTGCACTGAGCAGTGTTTCCAACTTATGGTAGGAGGAAAAGAGCTTTGTCTTTCTTCATTTGAAAAATTTTGGCCCAATTAGCAGCATGATTTGGACCTTAAGCAAATAATGTTGAACTGAACAAATTAGTAAAATAGTATTTTCTTCACCCATGGCACTGGAGAAGTCATTTGAGCAATATTTATAAAAATAGACTATTTGCATCTACAGACTGAATGGTTGCACTTTCAACCTGAAAGGCTATGCGTTAATTTATAATTTTCCTGAGACTCAAATTTGAATCATTTACATTAGAACGTGCAAGAGTGAGTTTCTTAGCTGGTAAATGAGCAAAACAAATAGATTGATATTCATCTCTCAGTACTACTTATTCTTTGTCTATGCATATTTATTTTTGTAGGGATAGGGAAAATCATATGTTCCAATTCAAAATGGAAATTCATAGAGTTCCTATGAACATCTCTTGCAAAGTCAAAGATCTACTGACAGATGGCAAATATCAAGAACCCAAAGCAAATATATCTTACTAATCATTCTCTCTTCTGAGATTGTATTCAACCTAACCTTCCTTCTTACACAGCCCTTGTGGTAACCATTACCAGTCTATCAGAATAGGCATGAGAGATAAAATCTATTTGCCATCCCTTGTATACTATATATGAAGAGGCACTGGCAAGGTCTCCTTTATTTTGATATTTTCCTTTCCATTTTAGTCCTTTACAATCTAAATGTTATTAATAAAATGAAAAAGGTTAATTGCATTAGAAGACAGCTGGAATATTTAGAAAAAGGGGCAATAGAATTATTTCCAACTATAAATGATTTAATACCTTCAATATTAGCATATTAGCCTTTAAAACCACCTTAGAAACCTTTAATGTGAAAAAAGGTGCTGAATGGCTATTATCTATACCATACCTTATGAATGTAAGTATCCATTACTTCACTTCAAATTTAACATTCAATTTAACATGTTCTTACTTTCCAAACTTCTTCCAGAATTGCACACTCAGAAAGGCACCTGGGAGTCACTATTGACTCTCTTCCAAAGCACACAAAATTAACCGTTTTATCCCTTTTCATGTGATTTGTGGATTTTTATATTTGAGAAATATCATAGATTTAATGTAGGCTGGTTATGGTTAAATTCGATCCATGTAAGTGAAATCATAGTGACGTAAGTATTTATCCACAGGAAGTTCTCTAGGCCTTCACCCATAGTGCTATGGCTCTCCTTGACTCTAACCTTTTAAGCACAGCCTTTAAGTTGATGTGAAAGACAAGAAAGAAAAAAATAATTGCCAATTTCAAGAAAAGAAATGGAATGAACACACACTCATTAGCAATTAAGTTTCTAAAAGACTAAACTAAACCAGAAGTCTTTCTTAAAGAAAAATACTATGTGTAGTCCACTTTTTCCAAGTCATCACATTTTTAAAAGCCATTCTCTATTGAAGAGATTTTTTAAAGTACTTATCTTATTGTTATTTTATTTCATAGAGAGCCAGTGGGAGAGCCATTTCTCAGTTGAAATGTCAAAATTATAATTAAGATTCTTATGATACAAAGTTTATCTTGCGTAAAGACATAAGTACATTTTCAAAGATCTGAAATCTATAAATACACCCATTAGATAAATCTTCATTGAATGTTCCACATATAAATTAATTTTATACTACTTTTTCCTTTTGACAGTCTAAGAAAATAATAAAGTATTTGAACAGTGAACTTGAAGATTTGTAAGGCAAAATTTAGGAGATCGTGTAATTTATTTAGATAAGAGATTGAATTTTGCCTAATTCCCTTCAAGGGGAAATAATTATTATACTAGTTTATTCATTATCACTAAAACAAGAGTCACTTATTTACATTTTAAGATATGCAATCCTTTAATACAACTTTTTTGTGTGTGATGTTTCTCAAACATTATTACAGCTCTCAAGTAAATGATTTGTTCCCTTTTCAGTTATAGAATTAAGTCCATCATTTAAAATAATGAGTTTTAGTATTTTTAAAGTTAACTCCAATGATTAACATTAACTCTGAATAGAAATTTTAATGTCATGAGAACATATCTACGCAACCAAACTGAAAAGAAATCACCCTTTCTTAGATTACTAATAAAATTTACTACTGTCATTGCTTCCCTTTCATCAAATAACCTATTTGTATGGTCATAACTATTGTTTTATTATCTTCATATTTTCCTTTATTTTATAGGTATGTTTAGCAAAAGTAAAATGTGAAGTTTCAGAAAACGATTTCAATATTTCACATACACAGAATATAATGGCTTGTATTTCAATAAAATGTTATGAATAAAAAAGGATTTAAATTGTCTGATAAAGAAGAAACTAGGTCACTTAAAATAATTCTCTTTCAATTAGAGTGTAAAAAATCTCATTTATTCAGGATTTTTATTACTTTAGAATTCATGACAATTAGAGCAATGACTAGTTTGAAGTTTACAGTTATATTATATCTGAAGAAAAATTTCACTCTTTAATACAGTCAACTTTCCCTTATGTCTTTTTTTTTTTTTTTTTTTTTTTTTACTTCTTAACTTTTTATTGGCCTCCTGGTCCCCAAAGAGTGCCCTGTTTCTGCTCCTTCAAAGCCTCAAAATTTTTGTGTTATTGGTCTCAGACACCTTGCCTTCCACGATTCGGCAGGTGGTAGTCTTTTGGATGGTTTGCATGGAGTTGCATTTGTCCAGAGAGTCACCAAGATTGAAGTCCTCTCTGTTTACCAGCAGGCAGTGGTAGGTGGTGATCTCAGCCTCCAGCTTGACCCTGATGTTCATCAGGGCCTCCTACACCTGGGTCTGGTGCTGCCATTCTGTGCAAATCTAGGACAGCTCCAACTCCAGGTGCAGCAGCATCCCCTTGACCTGCTCTCTCTGCATAGCATAGCATCCGCTTCCCTCAGGTTGTTCTCCAACTTTGCATTCAGATTTCTCATCTAGTCCGGTGGGTCTCCAAGGACTGGGCCGTACATTTCAGCTCCCTGAGCATCATTTCAGCTGCTCCTATTTCAGTGGCCTACACAGTGACCACTGTTGTGTTCTCCTCAGTCTTCTTAGATCAGTACTTGTCCAGCTCTTCTGGGTTCTTCTAAGCCAGCTTATGGTACTGGGCCTGCCTGTCTGCCATAATCTTTCTGAGATCCTAAGATCTGGGGCATCCAACTCCATGGTCAACCCCAAGTTGATAATCTGTTTTTATAGACCTTTTAGTTTCTCCTTGTGTTTCTTTATGAAAAGCAGCTCTTCCTTGGAAGTCTCAATCTCCATGTCCAGCTGCTGCCAAGTGATAATTGGTATCATCAAAAACCTTGTGAGGTCCATGGATATCACTCTTCACAGACTGGTGCATGACAAGCTCTGTCTTATATTTGACTCTGAAGTCATCAGCAGGACAAAGGGCATTGGCAGTCTGCAGAATTATGTAGGCATTGTCCACAGAATTTGTAAAGATTTGAGTCCTCAGCTCCTTGATGGTCTTGAAGTAATATCCCCAATCCCTGATCCACATTCCTTTCTTTTCCAGGTGTTCCCAGATTTAGATCTCCAGTCTCTGGTTATGAGCCTTCTGGCTCCTCACCCTGTCTACAGAGGAGGGCAGACAGTCATTCAGAAGGGGAACCCCTTCTCAGCCGGGATGCATCTTATCCCCACCAGGCCCCTGACCATCCCGATGGCCATGAACCAGGACTTCCAGCTGCCCTGTAAGCTGGTGGAAAGGGACATCAAGATCCATAAGCCTGACTTCCACTGCCTGCATAGATCCTGGTCATGCTGCTGAAAAGATGGACCTAGTGGCTGGGCGACTGCATGGAGCTTGGGGACTGATAGTTGGAGAAGAAGGTGAAGTGAGCAGTGAATTTTTCACACTGTTGAATTTTCCAGTTCACTTTTCTTCAGGAGAGATGTAAGAAGGCATTGATAAAGCGTAGTTTATGAATCAGGCATTTTATATGTATGATTATCTTATTTCAGTCTCACAACAATCCTTTAAGGTAAATATGTCCTAAAAGCATCACTTTTCTATAATTTTTTATAATGAAGAAACTATTTAAAACCCTAAAAGGCAAGAAAATGGAACTTTTGTCCATTGTTAAAATGACAAAATAATCTGAGAAAGAAACCGTGATGGGGATTAAAGTGCACACTTACCATGATGAGCACCGAGTAATGTATAGAATTGTCAAATCACTATCTTGTATCCCTGAAACTAATACAACACTGTATGTTACCTACAGTAGAATTAAATTTTTTTAAAAAAATAAAAAAACTGTAAATATATCTAGTTATAATACTAGACACAAAGTAGGTGTTCATTAATTATTAGATTTTTTTCTTCAAATCATCCATTTGTGTACTCAGCAGTTACTAGATTCATAAATTACCTACCATAAAACTAAAATATAAAATATAGTGATAAAGCTACATACACTTTCTTCCATGTGGTTTCTTCCATTTTTTTCCAACCCTAGTATAGACTCATCTCACAATGCTGGAAAGCAGCATAGATTCAGCCAAGATATATAACACCTGCCAGATTTGCTTGGGTTCTTTCGAAGATAATACGGAGCAGCTAGGTAAAGGTGAAGTGGTAGGTGTAATTTGTCTAAAATAGATGGAAAACTTAGCACACATCATTGAATTTGTATGCTCCAAATGCTTAGGTTTAAAAGTCAGTAAGCCTGGCAAGGGAAGGTGACAAGACATTTAAATAGATGTAAAATTTTCTTTAGGAGAAAAGATGTGCTGTGGAAAAAGTAAACACTTGTAACAGAAAAATAAATAGGGGCCTCTCAACTTCATAGGTAGTCTTGAGAGATTTTCTGTGGCCTGACATAGAAATGACCCAGAGGAAAGTAGAATTCGAATTAAAATTGAGCAAAAGAAATCACCTATAAATGAACATAATCACTTTCTCAAGTGGACAGTATTATCAGGTTGATGAGAGACTTGTTTCTGGCTCTGCTCATTTACAGAACAATAATTTTACCAGGAAATGGCATAAAACTCCAAATGCTAGGAATATTTATTTTTTAAATTTGCAGAATTGCCATGAAATATTATCAAGCACAATTCTAAGTGTCCAAATGACCATGTAGAAATCACAATCCATAGCGGGCTCAAATCCCTTACCCTTAAATTTTTTTAGTCCATTATGAAAATTATGAAACTCAGTAATGAAATGAAGTAACCTCATGTATGAGAGAATAATCCAAAGGTCGCTCAAATTCAAAGTATAAAGGACATTTGATGCGTGAAGGCTGGAAGATTATCTGAACAATTACATCTTTGCTGCATTCAGCAACAGTTGTGATCAGCAAGAGGTTAGTGATCTTATTTTCCACAACCAAGGACAAAGTAAGGAGGAGACTTCATTTGCAAGAAAATGAGATAGAAAAAAGAATCTTAGTAGGAATGCTCTTCAGCTTGAACTGCAAGCAAAGAGCTCAACAGGGCTTGTCGAGAAGAAAGTGAGGTCTCCAGTCTTTATTAGCTGACAGGTCAAACACTGGACCTGCTGTGACTAAAAATGAAGGAATTTACCCAGTTGTTTTAAGAAGTTTGAACTTTATTTTCTAGGTTTAGCTTCCTTAATACCTCAGCACATTAGGGAAGACACTGTGCTGTTACTTATCTTTTTTTGTTATCATTAGGTTCATATCATTTCTGGAAATATTTTTTCTTTTTTTTTTTTTTTCATTAATCTATTTGAGAAAGAGAGAGAGCAGAGAGGGAGAGCGAGAGGGAAAAGGAGACTCCTCGCTGAGCAGAGAGCCATATGTGGATGTGGGGCTCCATCCCAGGACCCTGAGATCATGACCTGAGCCAAAGGCAGATGCATAACTCACTGAGCCACCAGGTGCCCCTCTGCAAATATTTTCGAAGGAGAAACCAAGATATATATTTAGATATGCTTGACCTAAGTGCTTTGCCTGTGAACAGCTATACAATTTTTTTTTTTTTTTAGTATTTCTAGTACTTTACAGGTAATGTGTAGTGTGCCCAATACAAATTAGTCTTATTAAGACAAATTTACATACAAGGCAATGGTTGCCTGTCTTCGCGTTTGTCTCTTGTAGACTTGTGGAGTTCAGGCAGTTCAGGAAACCTTGTAAAACACCCTCACAAAAGGAAGTCACAATTCAAATTATTTTAGAGGCTGGGTATTATGGAATCTATGGCAATATGAAGAAGACATGCACTACCTGAAGGCATTCAAATTAAACTTTAATTGTACCAGCAAAAGACAGGATATCCATGTGTCAGTTTGCCCTCTGTCTATGGATCACCATTTTGGGACTTTCACCGTAGAAGTTACTTTCCAGGATTTGTTTAGAACATCTAAGCATACATTCCATAATGAGATTTAGATGCTAATCATGTGTATGTCATAGCGTATAGAGAATGTTCTGATGCAAATTCTTATTAACATAGTCATGACAGAGCCTTAAGGAATTCAACTAAGAAATTGCTATTGCTCCAGTCCAGACTACAGTCAGTCTCTTTTGGACTACATTGGGTTGCCCCACTCAGGCTCATCAGAAACGTCCATCTCTTATTAATTCTAATATTTATTAATACTTAGTACTAAACTGGAACTCTGCTTTTGCACTTCAGGTAAAGTCCTTACTACTGAAGTTTTATCTTCAAGTTCTATAATCTTTTCTTCTGTAGTGCTTTATCTGCTATTACGCCTATCCAATGTATTTTTCATCTCTAGAAGTTCAAATTAGGTCTATTTTATGTTTCATATTCTCAGCATACTCATATTTTCCTTCCATCTTCTTGATTACTTGAAGAATATAATGGCTCTTTTAATGTTCTTTTCTACTATTACATTATTTGTTTCATTTCTGGATATGTTTACATTGATTGACTTTTCTCCCTATTATGTATGGATCCTGGTTTCCTGCTTCCTTGTCTGCCTGGTAGATTTTTATTGAAATGTGAAGCATCAGATATTTTAAAGAAATAAATCCTTTAAATATTTTGAAATTTATTATGGTTTGCAATTAAGTTACTTGGAAATAATATGACGATCTTTTGATTTGCTTTTAAATTTGTCAGCCAGGACCCTAGCAGCCTTTAATGTAGGTCTAACTTAGTTCTCCTACACAGGCCATATCCTTCTGCTTGTTACCCAGGCATGAGAAGCTGGCTTTTGAGAAAGCTCTGAGAATCACTCCTCCTATTCTTTTTCCTCATTTTCAGTAGTTTCCTCACAGAAATGCTCTGATTAGTACTGGGCTGGAGACTGGTGGGGAACCTTCTGTAGACTGCTGAGCCCTCTCCTACAGTTCTCCCCTCTCAGGTGCAATGCCTTCTCAATCCCAGCCACCTTAGCCTCCCCAAATATTCCATCTCCTTAATTCAGGACTCCCCCTGAGCTCTGTCTGGGTTCCTTCTCTCTGCCCTTCAGCCTAAAACTGCAGACAGAAAGCTGGGGCATTTGTAAGGCCCCTCTCATTTATTTCTCCTCAGAGACCACTATGCTGTATAGTTTGTTTGTTTAATGTTCGAAATCTACTGTTTTACATATTTTATCCAAATTTTTAGTTGGTTAAGGTAACAGAATAAATTTGATCCCTGTTACTCCATCATGACTGCTAAACAGAAGTCTTTCCTGAGGTTTTATGAACAGATATCTGATTAAATAATTTTCTATATGATCTGATTATTATTATTATCATTCTTATTTGTCATGAATGAGTGATGCTTCAGTTCTGTGTTTCTAAGCAAAGCTTTCTGAGAAATCCTTGTTCTATGAATCAGAGGAAAATAAAAGATATCTTTGGTAGGAATATTTGCTCCTTAGTAGGACTAGGAAGTAAAATAATTCTCCCCTTGGACAGCATAGTGACCTATCCAGTATAACAATATTAAACTCCCCAGCTACTGGGATATTGTGTTTTACCATATGCCTTTCCCCTTACAGTACATAGGTCCAGAACAGTTACATGGAAAATAAATAGATCATATCTTCAGATTAGAACTTGGATGTTCAGTGCAAAAATAAAATAATAATAGTTAACGCACGTTTTCTAAATGTAACCTTGCATTGTTAGAACTCTATTACAACTCTTCGAAATCCCAGGAAATCCCAGGAAAATCTAAAAAATCTTAGTTGTTTTTTCAGTTTAACAATGACCAATTCTCTTTCCAAAAAGGTAGCCTAATCCTTGTAATAGTTCATAAAATACCAACCATGTTAAAATATGAATCACTTTCAGTTTCAAATATGCTTACAAATAGATAAATATTTAATTTTTATTTTAGTGGGGATAGAGAAAGGTAATCACTAAAAGAGTGACATACTTTAGATTAAATGCCTGATTATGCCTAAAGACTTGGACCCATCTGGATTTCATATTTGAAATTTTTAATTTCAAAATTAGGTGTCAGTTTGGGATTCTAAATTGCTATTGCTTTTGCCATTTTCCCTCAATATAAACTCTGTCATTGATCAATACTCTCT
This sequence comes from Ursus arctos, assembly GCF_023065955.2. Taxonomy (NCBI): domain Eukaryota; kingdom Metazoa; phylum Chordata; class Mammalia; order Carnivora; family Ursidae; genus Ursus; species Ursus arctos. The sequence continues at coordinate 71,877,676 of NW_026623111.1, read as the reverse complement.
AGTGGACCAATGTCTTGAAAAATATTACTGTATCTGCTTCAGAGGCATAGAGGAGGGAGGACTCATCCTGTGCTGAAAGCAGCTACACAGGAGGGTAACACTGAAAACATAAATAAAGATACTGAACACATGGATTCAATAATAGAATATGTAGAAACATATAACATATTTCAGCCCTGGAATTAGACCCTGAAACAGAATCCCTGCTGAGTGTATTACCCTATCATTCAGCATCAGGAATAAGATTTATAAATTAAAGATTGCTGTCTTTTCAAGGGTTTTGTATTTTTTTCTTCTTCTCTTGGAACACTTTATACCCAGATAGCTACATGGCCCACTCCCTCCCATCCTACAAGTCTCTACAAATATGTCACATTATTAATGAGACCTTTCCTAGGGTAAAACAGTAGACCATCCCTAACCCACCCACCCATCAATACCTTAGCCCTTATTCTCTTCTATTTCTTTCGTAGCTCTTATTACTGCCTGCACTTCTATATATTCAGTTTTAATTTCTTTGTTGTCTGCCTTTCCCCACTGGAATGCAAGCTTCACAAGGCCAGTAACTTCATCCATTTTTTCTAACTACTGTAATCTCAGTTTCTTGGCGCATACTAGACACCCCGTAAACATTTGTTGAATGAATGAATGAATGAAGCACTAAATATTGTGCCTGGTCCATAATAAATGTTTAGTCAAATTACTGATGACTTTTTATCACGATCATCATCATCATTGTAAATTTTGTCATTACTCTAAAACAGAAAATTCTTCCAAGCTCCTCAGTTGTCTGTATGATCATATATGAACATCACATAAAAACAAAGTATTTTGACACTCAAAATAAGGAACTCTAAGATCACACACTGAGTGAGTTACAGTTAATTTAGAACACTTGTAGGTAAAATAAATCACCCCAAACATGTGACTGTTGTTCTTGATAAATGAGTTTTAAGCTATTACTTTATTTAGTATCAGGTTATTTGATGGTTTGTTGAACTCAGCAAAATGATATTTTATTGAATGAAATTCCCTAGAGCTATAGAATCAAACTTGATATATTTAGAAATGAAGAGAAAAGTCTAGAGAGGGTATAATATTTGAAAATTATAAAAGGCAAAAAAGTATTTGCTGCTAATACTAAAGATAAAATTATAGCATTAACAACAAACAATACATTAATTTGCACTAAGAGGTAGAAAATACTCCAATTTCAATTTGTGTCTTTATCTTCACGTAAATCATTGACTTATAAAGTAGCATCTTGCCTCTCAACAAGTTTGCTACATTGTTTCATTTCTTACACAAAAAGTAATAAATTCATATGTACATCAAAATAAAGCTAATAAAATATAATAACTACTAACTGAATTCTTTTTACGGAGCTATAGGTAATAGGAATAAAAAATATAGATACACATATTTAAATAAGCATAATTCGCTATGATAAGTGCTATGTTACTGCAATTTCTAGACTTTAAATTTTATGCATCAATATAATTTTAATTAAAAAGACAAAATTTAATAAAAAGCAATGTTGTCAACTTGCCTTCTAACGTTATCACAGTATAAAGTAAATAGCATAACATCAATAATATTAGGAAAACATAATCTTTAAGTAAATTATTTTATCATTTCATAGAGCTTCATGAAAAACTCATTAATTTGTGCTTATTTTTCAATAACTTTAAATTTCAGTACAGACCTACACCTTATTGTTTTCCACACACTGTGGTAACAGAAGTACCATAGGCATGTGGAAGAGGAAGTGATTTACTGTGTGCTGGGAGCAGCTTCACAGGAGGAAGACATCTGAACCACCAATCAAGATAAGGAATAGAGGAGAAATAGCAGGTTTGGGGTAAGATAATAAGCGACAGAGCCAACGTTATGAAGGATGGCAGGGCAAGGAGCAAAAGAAAGGAGCACTCATCACTGACAGAAGGAAAGTGGAGTCAGTCATGAAGAATAAAAGGAGAAAACACTACATTCTATGATACGAAGCAAACAACCTCTGACACTGCAATATTATATGTACCTTTAAAATTACTGGACTTCTTACTACTCTGTAATGCTCTGTTTGTAACCTCAAGAGATCTTCCTAGCAGGTTTAATATAACTGAATTCAAGAAAATGAACGGCAGATAGGAAGAGATGAGAAAGTCCCTGATGCCACATGTCAACCATTCATGTCCCATGCTAAAGACACACTAACCAGTTCAGCCTAGCCCTCCTTGACTTAAGGGGAAGGAGCTATTTACTCCATGTAACAGGCTATCTCCATGCGCAGTTTTAATTGAATTGAGTCAAGAAATAAGTGAACCTGAATTCAAGAAAAAAAATCCTGTATATTTCCTTAAGTATTTCAGAATAAATACCTGTTTCATCTCTATTAACGTCAAATTTTCAAGAACCCTAAATATCTAACAACAAAAAATATTTTATTCAACTATAGGTCATAAATGTAAAATTATGTTGTCAAAAACTTTTCAAAATACAGAAAATATTTAAAATATAATATCAAGTGGAAAGGGTGCAGCACTGTTTAATGCATTATATATCCATATTATACATTATATATTTATTGTTACACATGAGAACATACAAATACACATACACTACACAAAGAATTGTAAGGAATATACCAGAATCTATTATTAGCTCCCATGAATTATTGGCTGAGGGCTATGAGTTTTTAAAAATGTCTTTTTAAAATTTCCTGTGTTTTCTAAGGTTTCTATAACGAATATGCGTAACATTCATAATATGAAAACAATACAGTATTTACAAAACACATTCTTCAATTTGTAAATATTCTTAGCTGTAAATGGATAATTCTCACTACCTAGAAAACTTGGTAGTTCAAAATGTCTAGAAATGAGCTTTTGCTTAATTAAAATCAATATGTCTTCAGCAATGGTCTTGCGTGGTTACTGACTAATGTGACTTCATCTGCTGAAGTCTTATCCTTATCAACTGACAAAAAAATCTGAGGAAAAAGTAGTTATTAAATAATCCTTTCCCTTAAAGACAAAACAAAGAAATAACCAAATGTACTTCAATCACTGAGGATTAAAGCAATGCAAAAGAGTAACAAGGTCAAATGAACTATTTATACTTACTAAAACTGTACATTAATTATGCATTTAATTTCTTCCTGTGTATGATATATATTTTGCCCACTTCAAAAAGAATAATAATAGTCATTTCTTTTTATAATTATCAGTATTAGGAATCAGTTCTATTCTAAATCTTTTATTGGAATGCAAGATGACAGATGTAGAAGTTATACATATTATGTAAAGATAAGCAAAAATCCCACTATATTTGAAGAGTTATGCAATTAGATAAAGTAAAGTAATTATTACACCACTATGCTTTATTTTTCTCCAACTTAGGCTAATTTTCTGTTGACAGAAGATATCTTTGCAAATTATAGGGTAACATGTGCTCAATGAGAGGTAGATACAAATAGATGAAAATAGATGACTTAGGAAATGAGAATTAGTACACCAATATTTGATCTTCACATTTTCATAAAATTCAAAATGTATCATGTCTAGCTTCGGTATTTCTCTCATTATTCCCGGCTCCCACAGCAGTCCAGTCCAGTCCATTATTGAGAAAATGCCTTTGCTATTGGCTGGGAGACAAAAGGGAAGGGATGGCCACACGGGGGGAAAAAAAACGAATTACTATACTCATCATGTTGGACAATAATCTCACTCTCCTTCTTTCTCCCAGAACAAAACTGTTGCAAAATACAAGTGAAAACTCATAGCAATACTGTTACATAATAAAATTATAAACAATAGATGAACGTTCTTAAAAACTCTATTTAAAAATCTTGAAAGGTAGGGCATTGCACAGTAAAAAGCAGGACCGCTCTAGGAGAATTTTCTGTGTTGAAACAGACAGGAGATTGTTTTCTTCTGTAAGTGATTTCAGGGGCAGAAAAGCCCTCTAAAATAGGAAGCCTATCAGGAAAAAATATTTTTAAAGACCTTATACTCATTTTCATGGCATAAACTGAAATGAGTGTGTAATTTCTCTTTGCTTTTAACAACACACCTTCTTTCCTATAATACTTAGGAAAACAACACATTAAGGTGAAATAAAGCCTTCACCTCTGTGTGAAGAAGGTTGTGGATTTTTAGTTACTAGCCTCACAGTTGGATTAACTGAGAACTGTTGGTGATGAGAACAAGCAAGGACAAAAAGTTATAAACAATATTTCTCCATCATTTGACATTTCACTGCCAGTGGTCCATTAGCATAAAACAAACAAAGAGAATCAGCACTTAAAAGATTTGTGCTCCGTTTACTCATAAATGTTGTATCACTTTGCTGTATTGCTACTTATCGTTAGATTTTACATAGTCTAGAACACTTGTATAAAATTTGCTATCCTAGGTTCATATTGAAGAGTCTGTTCTATTGACAAATTAAATAATTTAGCTTATGCTACTCGTTCTAGGTGGCTACCAAGCTTTACACATTGGTGTCTAGTCAGATTCTCACTTGTTCTTCAGTTTTCATTTTTAACTCTAGTAACAGAACAGATGCCACTCTCAAACTGAGGGAAATATTTAACTATAAGTGATCACACTTCATCAATAAAGCTAACCTTTCCATAATGTGCCTGCATGTTAAGTGTATACATTAATTGCAAAAAAAAAAAAAAAAAAGTAATGGAATACTGAATGAGGGAAAATATATCACATGCAAATTTCATCTCTGTTTTCTTTCCCGAGAAACCCAATCTGAAGCCAGGGCACATAATTTCAGTAAGGGGATCTCAGGCTCACTGAGGCTATTCTTATATTTATTAGTAATAACTAGGGAGAATTTCTGCCTATACATCTTTGGATATTTGGAGAAACATATTTTGAATTGTTAAATGTCTATATAATGGGATAGTTATCAAGTATGACTAAAAACTCCATAAATTTTTGCTGAGAATTTTTATCTAAAAGGAATTACATACTTCTATGCTTTTTAATTTTTTTGATTACTAATATTATTTTAATCATTAATTCTGAAATTGGGATGTTCTAGAAGTTTGTTTATCATTAGAGATGTTTTAACCTATAATTAAGTAGCTAAAAATTATAGGATAACTCTCTCAATATTTTATTTATTTTTGTTTTATGACATAATTTCTTATGTATAGTATTTATTTTTATATGCCTTCTATTCACACAGTTTAAATCCCTTCATGGGGGGCGCCTGGGTGGCACAGCGGTTAAGCGTCTGCCTTCGGCTCAGGGCGTGATCCCAGAGTCCTGGGATCGAGCCCCACATCAGGCTCCTCTGCAGTGAGCCTGCTTCTTCCTCTCCCACTCCCTCTGCTTGTGTTCCCTCTCTCACTGGCTGTCTCTATCTCTGTCAAATAAATAATAAAAAATAAAATCTTTAAATCCCTTCATGGTCACGTAAACTGTATTCAGAACAGACATCCTCCTCCCAGGGTGAGATGCACTTAATTCCTACTCAATGATCCATTATACTCTTATCTTTAGAAATTAACCAAGAATACAAGTTTTATTATTGAACCAGTTAATATAATCAGACATTTATTCCTTATTTCTTCCTTTCTCTACCAAAGTCTGAATTATTATTTCAAAGCAAAGGTGAAAATAGTAAGCACAACCTCTTTAGTTTCTTTAGATCCTAATACATACTATAAGAGTGCATGAAGATAATATCCAGGACTTTGGTAATACATGTGTAGTCAACCTGATTCAGCAGGCAAATGTGATAAAGTCCCGCAGGACTTCATTCACAACCCATGTGCAAATGCTAGGAGGACTGCTTGTATGAGAAAGGGCCTCACTAGCTCTCAGCAGGAAGTTACCAGGCACCAGATGTTTTCCACCTGGATTGATCATAGTTGCTTTTTGAAATCTTCATGTACACATTTTTAGAATTTCTTTTCTGGATGTTGAAACACTGTACTTTTCCTAGTTGTCCTGTTCTTTCTCAGACTAGGCCTTTTCTGTGGTTTTGAGTTTCTTCCCAATATGGGTTCACCTGTGGCCACTTGCCTGTCTACTGCCCAGCTGGCTTCCATTCATGTTTTAACTGTTGGGAGATACCTGGTATAGCAGAAATAGCCCTGAGCAGGATGCCAAAATAGGATTACAGACTTCTTTGTCACTAATAGTTTGATCTTAGGTATATAATTTAACCTTTTTTAAGTATTTTTTTATTTATTATTCTACAGAATTATTAACAGTGACATCTCTATGTATTTGGTAAAGTTTTGCATCTGCCTAAATAACATTTTTATTTATATGTCTTAAAACAGCAGACCCTCAGGATATCCCAACTTGAAGTCATTAACTTTTCCAAACTTTCTACCAACTCCAAAATAATTAACTCCCATAGAAGCTAAAAGTGATGAGATTATTTCTGGAGAAAATGGAACCTGACTTTAGTCTTTAAGTTATTCTTGCTCCTTCCACGTTCATGAAGAAAATATGTAAATGATAGTACATTTATTAAAATATTGCTATATACTATGCACTGTTTTAAGTGATTAAATTGATAACATTGTCTCAATTAATTTAGGTCCACCCAAATGAGAATGATGTTTTGAGAAAATGAAATAAACCCAATGTGCCTAGAACACAGGAAATACAAAGGAGGATGATGTGAAATAAGACCAGTGAGCTAATTTTGGGTTCAGATCATGAGTCTTTTCTGTAATATTAAAGATTTTCATTGTTAGAGAACAAGAAGTCTTACTATCATCTAAGTGGAGTGGTATCATAATTATTCTACCTTCAGTGATGAAAGCTAAGTGGAAGGACCAAGACTGGACGTGGAGAGACCAGGAAAAAGAATATTGCTCAAATACAGTTAATCCATGGAACTTTCTCCTACTACTCTGGTATAATTTTCTGTCTTTCACTTATGAAGTTGTATTTCAATTATAGTAACATGAGCTTGGGTTTGTTGTTGTTGTTGTTGTTGTTGTTGTTTTTACAATGTAGTGTTTTAGTCAAATGAAAGTAAGATAAAATCGAATTATAGTCTGGAGTTGAAACTACAAACTCCAACTGAAAGTTGAGTCTGGTTACATGAATAATTAGGTGAGACACCTCAAATTAAATTTAAATAGTGTGAATACTTTATTTTTCTTCCTTGCATTTAACTACAAATTGTTAGCATAAATATTTCTTGATTGTTCATCACAAGTTTTTAAAAATCTATAGAATGCCTATATAAATATTTGAATTGACAGATATTTGAATATTATTAATGCATTAAGAAGCAACAGATGGTACTGAAATCTTCCCCAACAATCTTCTTCTAACTCATAAATGAGGAAAAATAAAAGAAGCAATTTACTCTTGACTATTTAAAGAAAGTTTAACTGTGGATTTCCCAAATGTTTAAGATACTTTTGTCATGCAACTGCAATAACAGGAGAAATGTTAGATGAGTGTTGTCACACTAAAAACAAAATGCTCCGCTTCTACCATCAAACACCAGATATTGTTCTTGGGTAGGCCAGCAGGTAAAATCACTGAGCATCATGGAACAGAGACAAAAACCTTCATTGTCACATTAGGAAGAAACTCTGTTTTTGCAAAATGCTCTAAATAAGTCTCAAGCTAAAAAAATAAAGTATCTAAACTCACATAGAAATACCTGCTGGGGGGCGCCTGGGTGGCTCAGTCGTTAAGTGCCTGTCTTCGGATGAGGGCGTGATCCTGGCATTATGGGATCGAGCCCCGCATCAGGCTCCTCCACTGGGAGTCTGCTTCTTCCTCTCCCACTCCCCCTGCTTGTGTTCCCTCTCTCTCCAGCTATATCTCTCTCTGTCAAATAAATAAATAAAATCTTAAAAAGAAAGAAAGAAAGAAAGAAAGAAAGAAAGAAAGAAAGAAAGAAAGAAAGAAAGAAAGACCCAATGGCATCATGGTTGGACTATGCCTCTCACCAGGACCCTGAGCCTTGGAGAATCTTGAAGTGGCTCCAATCTAAGAGCACAGGTTCTAAAGAAAGCCCTTTGTCATTTATATCACAGGAAAGTGCTGTGACAAATTCAGATTCATTCAATACATGAAGTTTCCATTAAATCCTGTGAACTTCTTTTGAGAACTCTTATTTAAGACATGAGTTAAGATGGCAGACTGGTGGGAGGGTCCTATGCTTGCCTTGTCCCTTAGACACAGCCAGATAAACATTGAATCATTCTGAATACCCAGGAAATCCATCTGAGAACTGAGAACAAATTGCACAACTAGAGGGAGAAAAGAGGCCACATTGTGGAAGACAGGAGGTGCAGAAATGTGATTTGGGGGAGAAAAGAATTACCAGTAATGCGGACAGATGGGAGCCATCATCAGGGAGAGAGGAGAAAAAGGAAGGGGGAGAGAGAGAGGGAGAACAGAGAACTGGGCATTGCACAAGAAAAACACTTCCCCAAAGCCATTAACAGAGAAAATGAAAAGGGCTGATTATCATGAGTTTTAGAAGTAGCAGAGCTCAAAGTCTGAAGTTTTAGAAGTCTGGGCCATGGAAAGATGGAGCTTGGGGTGTACAGGTGCTCCCAGTGGAGAAGGAGGGCAGAGGTCTGGGAGAGGACAGCATGGTCAGAGGATCCTCTGGGTCACATTGGGAGAGAGAGTCCCCCTTCTTAGAGTGCATGTGGGAGAGGTGGCACTGGCTTTCCAGGCCCAAAAGAGCCAGCAGGTGCCACTGAGCTACCCCATTCATGAGCAACAAGCAGAGACACCTGCTGAGGGCACCTGACCTGGATGCTGGCTTTTAAATGCAGTTTACCATAAACTCCAAGGCCATGCACGGTTGTGTGACTGCCCTTCTGGAACAAACTGGCACCGGGCACATCATGGTGAGACCCTCCCCTAGAGGATCAGCATGGATCCATGCCATGGATTTGAAATTCAGCCAGTGCACTTGAGATAAAACACCAGAGCACTGTGTTCCAGGTGGGCAGATGGCTTGAACACAGGGCGAAGACAGGGATCTAAGGGATACCTGGGACAGATGAGGATATTGTTTATTCTTCTGTAAGGGCTTCTGGAATAGCAATCAGTGCAAACTCCCCTTTCTGGGGACAAGAGAGCTGGCTGACACCATTTTACCCCTACTCATTAGCATGGATGGACTTCAGTGAGCAGCACAGTGCCCACAGTAGAGGCTTGACCCACTTACATGAAGTCCCACCCCCTGCACTCTGCAGGTTCTTCTAAACTAGGGCAAGTGTACCCGAGAGCAGAGCAGCAGTGGAGCCCTCCCCCAGAAGACCAGCATGAACCGCTCACACGAACCAAGTCTACTGACCATAGTGTGCTGCAAAACTTCAGCTCTAGGGGAAACAGGATCCAGTCTCTTTTAACAAATAGACCAAAACACACCTAGTTAAAACTCACCACACATTGGACAAGGTCCAAACACTCCCCACTGAAGGCAAGGAGAAACTCTGCAGAGGACAGACTTGAGGGAAAGAGGAGCTAAAACACAATAGCAGAGTACACATAACATACACCAGAAACACTTCCTGAAGCATTAGGCCCTGGAAAGTATATGGCTTCTTCTTAATATAGCCATTACTCTCAGAAACAGGAAACATAACAGGCTTTCCTAATACACAGAACACAGAGCTTCGAAAAATGCTGAGACGGGGGAATTAATTCCAAAAGAAAGAAAAACAAAAGGTCACAGCCAGGGACCTAATCAAAACAGACATAAGTAATATGCCTGAACCAGATTTTTAATTTTATTTGTATTTTTCAAAAGATTTATTTATTTATTTTGAGAGAGAGAGAGAGTGTGAGCAAAGAGAGGGGCAGAAGGAGAGGGACAGACAGTCCCAAGCAGACTGCCCATTGAGCAGGGAACCCAATGCAGGGCTCAATCCCAGGACCCTGAGATCATGACCTGAGCCAAAATCAAGAGTTGGCTGCTTAAACTACCTGGGCCACCAAGTACCACTGCTTGAACCAGAATTAAAAAAAAAAAAACAAAAAACAAAAAAACAATTATAGTGATATTAGCTGGTCTTGAGAAAAGCATAGAAGACATCAGGGATTCCCTTACTGAAGAGATAAAAGACCTAAAAACCAGTCAGGCCAAAATAAAAAATGCTATACTGAGATGCAGAACTGACTAGATGTAATGATCACAAGGATAAAAGAAGCAGAGGGATGAATAGATGATACAGAAGATAAAATTATGGAAAATAATGAGGCTGAAGAGAAGAGGGGAAAAATATCGGATCAGAAGTGTAGACTTAATGAACTCAGTGACTCTATAAAGTATAATTATATCTGTATCATAGGAGAGGATGGAGAGCGAAGAAGAGAGGGAAAAAGGAAATCTGAGGAATTTGAGGAAATTATAGCTGAAAACTTCCCTAAACTGGGGAAAGAAATAGACATCCAAATCAGGAGGCACACAGAACTCCCACCAAAGTCAACAAAAGCAGGCCAACACAGAGACATATCATAGTAATATTTACAAAATACAGAGATAAAGAAAGAACCCGAAAGCAGCAAGGAGAAAGAAATCCCTAACTAAGGGAAGACAAATCAGGTTCACAGCAGACCTTTCCATAGAAACATGGCAGGCCAGAAGAAAACGGCATGATACATTCAATGTGCTGAATGGTAAAAATATGCAGGCAAAAATACTCTATCCAGCAAGGCTGACATCCAGAGTAGAAGGAGAGATGAAGAGCTTCCCAGAAACTCAAAAAATAAAGGAGTCTGTGACTACTAAACAAGCCCTGCAAAAAAATAATAAAGGGGACTCCTTGAGTGGGAGAGAAAGAACAAAAGCAACAAAGACTAGAAAGGAATAGAGAAAATCTCCAGAAACACCGACTTCATAGGTAATACAATGGTACTAAATTCATATCTGTCAATAATCACTCTGAATGTAAATGGACTAAACATTCCAATCAAAAGACATAGGGTATCAGAATGGGTTAAAAAAAAAAAAAAGACCCATCTGTATGCTGCCTACAAAAGTCTCATTTTAGACCTAAAGACAACTGCAAAATGAAATAGAGGAGATAGAGAACCATTTACCATACTAATAGACATCAAAAGAAAGCTGGACTAGTGCACTTATGTCAGACAAACTAGATTTTAAAGCAAAGACTGTAACAAGAGACTAGGAAAGGCACTATATCATAATAAAGCCTATCCAACAAGATTGAACAACTGTAAATATTTATGCCCCCAACATGGGAGCACCCAAATATATAAACCAATTACTAACAAACAGAGAAATTCATTGATAACAATACAAAAATAGTAGGGGATTTGAACACCCTACTTACAGCAATGGACAGATCATCTAAGCAGAAAATCAACAAGGAAACAATGGCTTTGAATGACAAACTGGACCAGGTGGACTTAACAGATATATTCAGAACTTTCATCCTGAAGCAGCAGAATACACATTCTTTTCAAATGCACATGGAACATTCTCCAGAACAGATCACATGCTCGGTCACAAATCATGCCTCAACAAGGACAAAATTACTGAGATCATACCAAGCATATATTCAGACCACAACACTATGAAACTTAAAGTCAGCCACAGGAAAAAATCTGGGAAGACCCCAAATACATGGAGATTAAAGAACAACCTACCAAAGAACGGAAGGGTTAACAAGGAAATTAAAGAAGAAATAAAATAATACATGGAAGCAAATGAAAATGAAAACACAGCAGTCTCAATCTTTGGGATGCAGCAAAAGCAGTCATAAGGGGGAAGTACATAGCAATATAGGCCTACCTCAAGAAACAAAAAAGTCTCAAATACACAACTTTACACCTAAAGCAGTTACAAAAGGAAGATAAAATAAAGCCTAAAACCAGAAGAAGGGAACAAATAAAGATTAAAGCAGAAATAAATGATTCAGAAACAAACAAAACAAACAAACAAAACAAAACAAAACAAAACAAAAAACAGTAAAACAGATCAATGAAACCAGGAGCTAGTTCTTTGAATTATAAAATCAAGAAACCTCTAGCCAGACTTATCAAAGAAAGGAGAAAGGAAGCAAATAACTAAAATCATGAATGAAAGCAGAGAGATCACAACCAATAGTACAGAAATACAAATGATTATAAGAGAATATTATGAAAAATTATATGCCAACAAATTGGGCAATCTGGAAGAAAGGGACAAATTCCTAGAAACATATAAACTACCAAAACTGGAAAAGGAAGAAATAGAAAATTTAAACAGCTCCAAAAATAGCAAAGAACCTGAATCAGTAATCGAAAATCTCCCAATAAAAGTCCAGAGTCAGATGGCCTCCCAGGGGAACTCAACCAAACATTAAAAGAAGCGTTAATACCTATTTTCTCAAACTGTTCCAAAAAATAGAAGTGGAAGGAAATTCATTCTACAAGGCTAGCTAGCATTACCTTGATTCTAAAATCAGACAAAAGATGCCACTAAAAAGGGGAATTATAGGGGCTCCTGGGTGGCTCAATTGGTTAAGCATCAGACTGTTGATTGTGGCTCAGGTCATGATCTTGAGGTCATGAGACTGAACCCCAAGTTGGCCTCTGCACTCAGCATGGAGTCAGCTTCTCCCTCTCCCCATGCTCCTCCCCCTGTTCATGCTCTCTCACTCAAATAAATGAATAAATAAATAAATAAATAAATAAATAAATCTTTAAGATAAAAACAGGAGAATTATAGGCCCATATCTCTGATGAACATGGGTGCAAAAATTCTCAATAAGATAATAGCAAATTGAATCCAATAGTACATTAAGAGAATTATTTACCACAATCCAGTGAGGTTTATTCCTGGGCTACAAGATGGTTTGATATTTTCAAATCAATCAATGTGGTACACCAAATTAAAAAAAGAAAGGATAAGAACCATATGATCCTCTCAACAGACGCATAAAAATCATTTGACAAAAACAGCATCCACTCTTGATAAAAACTCTCAAAAAGGAGGGATAGAGGGAACATACTTCAACATCATAAAGGCCATATACAAAAGACCCACTGCTAATATCATCATCAATGGCAAAAATTAGAGCTTTTCCTGGGTGGTCAGGAACAAGATAGGGATATCCACTCTCATCATTGTTATTTAACATAATACTTGAAGTCTTACCATTGGCTATCAGACAACAAAAAGAAAAAAAAAAGGCATGCAAATTGGCAAGGAAGAAGTCAAACTTTCACTATTTGCAGATGATATGATACTCTATGTAGGAAGCCCAAAAGATTCCACCAAAAAATTGCTAGAACTGATAAATAAATTCAGCAAAGTTGAATACAAAATCAATGTACAGAAATCTGTTGTATTTCTATACACCAATAATGAAGCAGCAGAAAGAGAAATCAAGGAATTAATCCCATTTACAATTGCACCAAAAATAATAAAATACCTAAGAATAACCTAACCTAAGAGGTAAAGGATCTGTACTCTGGAAACTATAGAACACTTACGAAGGAGATTGAAGAGGACACAAAGAAATGGAAAAACATTCCACGCTTATGGATTGGAAGAACAAACATTGTTAAAATGTCTACTTCCCAGAGCAATCTCTGCACACATTTAAGGCAATCCCTATCAAAACACCAACAGAATTTTTCACAGAGCTAGAACAAACAATCCTAAAATTTGTATAGAATCACAAAAGAGTATGAAAAGACAAAGTAATCCTGAAAAAGAAAAGCAAAGCTGGAGACATCACAATTCTGGACCTCAAGCTATATTACAAAGCTGTAGTGATCAAGACAGTATAGGTACTGGCATAAAAACAGATACATAGATCAATGGAACAGAATAGAAAACCCAGAAATGGACCCCCATTATATGGTCAACTAATCTTCGACAAAGCAGGAAAGAATATCTGACGGAAAAAAAGACACTCTCTTCAACAAATGGTGTTGGGAAAACTGGACAGCAACATGCAAAAGAATGAAACTGGACCACTTTCTTATGCTATACATAAAAATAAATTCAAAATGGATAAGGGACTTAAATGTGAGACAGGAATCCATCAAAATCCTAGAGAAGAACACAGGCAGAAACTTCTTTGACCTCAGCAGTAGCGACTTCTTACTATACACATCTTTGTAGGCAAGGGAAAGAAAAGCAAAAATGAACTAATGGGACCTCATCAAGATAAAAAGCTTTTGAACAGCAAAGGAAACAATCAAGAAAATTAAAAGGCAACCAATGGAATGGGAGAAGATATTTGCAAATGACATATTGGATAAAGGGTTAGTATCCAAAATCTCAAGAGAACTTGTCAAACTTAACACCTAAGGGAAAAAAAAATCCAATTAAGAAATGGGCAGAATCAGAAACCAGGGATGTACTGTATGGTGACTAACATAATATAATAAAAAAAACATTAAAAAAAAAAAGAAATGGGCAGAAGACATACACAGGCATTTATCCAAAGAAGACAACCAGATAGCTAACAGACACATGAAAAGATGGTCATAACACATCATCAGGGAAATAAAAATCAAAACCACAATGAGATACCACCTCACACCTGTCAGAATGGCTAAAATTAACAACACAGCAGATAAGAGATGTTGATGAAGATGCAATGAAAGGGGAACCCTCTCACATTGTTGGTGGGAACGCGAACTGGTGAAGCCACGCTGGAAAACACTATGGAGGTTCCTCTAAAAGTTAAAAATAGAGGGATGCCTGGGTGGCTCAGTCAGTTAAGTGGCTGCCATCGGCTCAGGGTCCTAGGATCGAGTCCTGCATGGGGCTCCTTGCTCACCTTGCTCCGCAGGAAGCCTGCTTCTCCCTCTGCCTGCCACTCCCCTTGCTTGTGCTCTCTCTCTCTCTCTCTGACAATTAAATAAAATCTTTAAAAATAATTAATTAATTAATTAATGTTAAAAATAGAACTACCCTATGATTCAGCAACTGCACTACTAGGTATTTACCCAAAGGATACAAAAATACTGATTCAAACGGGCAAATGCACCCCGATTTCTACAGTAGCAGTATTAACAGTAGCCAAATTATGGAAAGAGCCCAAATGTCCATGGACTGATGAATGGTTAAGGAAGAGGTGGGATGTATGTGTGGAGACACACACACACACACACACACACACACACTAGAATATTCCTCATCCAACAAAAAGAATGAAATCTTGCCATTTGTAATGACATGGGTAGAGCTACAGTGTATTATGCTAAGTGAAATAAGTCTGTCAAAGAAAGACAAATACCGTAAGATTTCACTCATAGGTGGAACTTAGGAAACAAAACAGATGAACACAGGGAAAGGAAAAAAAAAGGCAGGGATCTGGGGCGCCTGGGTGGCTCAGTCGTTAAGCGTCTGCCTTTGGCTCAGGGTGTGATCCTGGCGTTCTGGGATCCTCTGCTGGGAACCTGCTTCTTCCCCTCCCACTCCCCCTGCCTGTGTTCCCTCTCTCACTGGCTGTCTCTCTCTCTCTCAAATGAATAAATAAAATATTTTTAAAAAAAGGCAGGGAGAAAAAACCGTATAAGACTCTTAACTATAGAGACCGAACTGATGGTTGCTGGAGGGGAGGAGGACGGGGGATGGAATAAATGGGTGCCAGGTATTAAGGAGGGCACTTGTGGTAATGAGCACTGGGTATTACATGTAAATGAAGAATCACTAAATTCTATTCCTGAAACCCATATTACACTATATGTTAACTAACTAGACTTTAAATAAAAACTTAAAACTATAAAAGAAAAAATACCATGAATAAAATGGATAAAACAGAAGTACTGCCATCACAGTACTATGTCATTCATGTAAAGTTACAGATCTTCTTGTTCATGACTAATGCAAGAATAGAAAACAAACTTAAACTTTCTCCCCCTTAATAGAAGGTTGGATTGATAATCTCAGATCCCTTTATTTTTAAGGATAAGTCACACATTATCTATCCTGGCTTTTTACCCCTGTTGTTTTAGTTATGCTTCACCTACTCCAATTGGCATCTGTTCCCTAAGAATCAAGTAATTTTATGGTTTATCTGTAATTTTGACCATATTGTTCTTTTAGCCCTAGATCCTTCCACTGATTTTCTGCCTATTGGAGTGCTATGCAATTTTTCAGTATCTTGATCAGAAACCTAACCTACTCCATGATATCTTCCTCAACATTCTTTACCAGAATTAAGTATTCCTGTCTCAACTTCACCTATTCCCCAAAAAACAGCCATCTAAACAACAAAAGAAATAAAAAATCCTATAGTTGTCCAAACACACCATTACGGCTCTTTGCTTACCTTTTTCTCTGACTTTTGGTCCTCTTGAATATTTTGTGCAACTGGGGGACCACAATTAAAGATTTTGTACTCAGTTAATAGCACTTCTTCCAGAAATGATCCTCTGACCAGACAAGGTCAAGAACTTCTTTCTCAACAAACCTCAATGCCTAGTTCCTATTTGGGTTACTGCCCAGAGAACATTGTTTTACTTGTTTACACATATGTAAGTCAAGGCAGACTTTGAGTTTACAGTGTTAGGCACTGTAATCAACATTCATTCATTATTCAATATACAGATGTTTAAGTGGTTACAATTTCCCAGGCTCTGAGCTAGACTCTGGGGATAACATGGCAAACAAAACAGATATACCTTAGTCATCTCATGAAGCTTAGAGGAGGCATGTTAGAGAAGATGTTTTAACCAAATATTCATTCATATAACTAGGAAAATTATGATAATTGGTAATTAATATAATTATAATAAAGTAGTAAATAATGTGGCTTATACATTTATCATACCACTATTTTACACAGCCTAGTATTTCTTAGTAGTTTGCACACAGATTACCTTTTCTTGAAAAATGTGGGTAGGGACTAATTATAGTGATAATAGTAAGTAGCATAGTACCCTGCAAAGAGTGGAACCTTAATTCATATTTCTTTATCTTCATACCCTCAGGATAGGATAAGCCTTTCCAAAATGAAGAGTTAATAAAAGGAAATATAAATTCTATAACATAAAAATAAAAATAAGACCACAATCAACATTTTTTAAAACTAAGGGGTAACTGTATTTTATGTTACAAAAAAGGGGCTAATGTTCCTAATATGTAAATTTTCAAAAATCAATAATAAAATACCAAAATCCAGCAGGAAAATAAGAAGAGTTCACAAAAAAGGAAAGTATAAATTGCTTTTAAGATTATGAAATGAGCTCAACTTTACTTATTACTAGGGAAGTGCAAATAAATCTACATAGAGATAACTTTTTCATTTAGATGATTATAAAAATCCAAAAGCTTGATGACATACTCTGTTGATGAAGATATGGGAAGTAAGCACTCTCACACATTGCTAGTAGAGAGTAAATTGTTACAAACCTTATAGAGGAAGATTTGTCTATGTCAATTGAAATTTAAAATCTACATATCTATTGCACTTCCCGAGCTTCAGAACCATGAGAAATAAATATCTGTTGTTAATAAGCCACCAAGTCTATGGCATTTTGTTATAGCAACCTGAATGGACTAAGGCAGTAAGGGATACCAATTCTAAGGTGTTTAGTTTTCCAATAGCAAGACATCCACATTAACCACCTTGTAAGTACTCAAATTTGTTTACTAGTCCACTACAGTTTTGTAATTATAGAAAAAAATGTTATCCATAAAGACTCACAGAAGAATCTAGACCACTATGTTTTACTCTATTTCACTATAGAAATGGCCAATGTATAAAATCATACTTCAGGTGCTCAAATTCCAATACCAAACACAAAGCAGTATTGTTCACGAAAAGCCATAAAGAAAGTATATTATAAGTGGATGGATGTGCAATTTTATGTTGCTCTAAAATGCTATAACCAAGACTATAAGCCCCGTAGAAATCTACTTTATTAGCCTTCCTTTACAGCAGAATAAACAAAATCTTATCAGGTGTCAAGTATCACCAAATCCAATTTCGTTAGAAAATAATGAAACAGAGAAATTCAAGTTGAACTGAAAATGAGTGTAGAACCATTCTCCCACCCTTCCAAGATGTGAATCACCTGCTGGGCAGTTGGGATATTAAGGTAATTAGGAGTTCAATGAAAATGATACCCCTGACTAAGCATGGTATTTGTATTTATGCACAAATACATTTAATCAAGCAGACTGAAAACACACTAACAAAAACATTTAAATCTCACCAGGTCATTTAAAATTCCAAGTCAGTTATTTAAATTAAGTTCTCCTAGTCATAAACTACAGCAAATAGTCATTTGTAATTGGGGCAAAGATAAGATTTACAGTAAATAATCATGTAATTTTTACGAGTGTAATAAATAGTTAACTTTTATTGAGTACCCACTAGCTACTTAATCCTCACAACAATTTTGTAAAGTAGGTTTTTTTCATTCCCATTTTACGGGGGTAAAATGTGAGATTCAGAAAATTTGTGACTTCCGTGTTATACACCAACACAGAAGTCAGAGTCTGCCACTCTGCCTGCAAAGGCTGCATTTTTTTTCTACTATTCTGTGCTGTCGCCATTGTATAGCCCAAGTTCATCTTCTAAAATCAGGTTAGAACTTATTTAGTTCTATAATGGGATAATATGGAAGGAAAATTGAGTCTGAAAATTTCTGAGGAACTACTTCAAAATCACACAGATTTGCACTTCATGGAACAGAATCTTAATCAGATTTGGGTTTATACTTTCACTTTTAAAAGGTAAGAATGGGGGCGCCTGGGTGGCTCAGTCGTTAAGCGTCTGCCTTCGGCTCAGGGCAAGATCCCGGCGTTCTGGGATCGAGCCCCATATCAGGCTCCTCCACTGGGAGCCTGCTTCTCCGTCTCCCACTCCCCTGCTGTGTTCCCTCTCTCTGGCTGTCTCTATCTCCGTCAAATAAATAAAATCTTTAAAAAAAATAAAATAAAAGGTAAGAATGTTCAAATGTATGCTTTTGAAAAAATATATATTATATGACATTATATACTAGATGAATCACATATTGAGAAAAGTGTCTAATACTTTTCAGAACACAACAGCAGGATGGGTCATGGGAAAATATTATTTACTTTTTACTTATTACTTAGAGCAATAATTGCTTTCCATCTGAAAAGTACTATTTTAAGGTGTAAATTTATTAAATAATGTGTTGTTGTTGTTGTTATTTGACAATTCACAGAAAAGCAATTTTAAACTTGAGTCCTATACATTTTCTATTTGGATGAAGATGGTTAGTATACTGGATAAGAGTCTGGACTCTGGACCTTGTAACTAAAGTTCTGATACTATAATCCACTATTATTATCTGATATTACTTAACTATGTTATGCCCCTGTTCCTTGCCCAGAAAATGGTGATTATGAAGTATTTACTCACAGGATTGCAATGAGATTTAAATAAGTTACCTCACAATAACCTATAGGAGTGCCTGGCTCATAGTTAGTACTTAATAAATGTGAAGTCTTTAGTACCCCGCACATAATAAGCATTCTATTATTTTTCATATGTAAACTTACAATCTGTTTTATGTTTCAAATTTTCTTCAGGAGACTATATAGTATCCAAAGTCATCATTTACATATGTTCACACACAAATCAGAAATCAACAAGTTAACACATGGGATTCAACTAAAAACACTTTTTAAAAATTACATACATTTTATATTTTGGTTTCAAATTACAATGAGCATTAAATAGACTAGACTGTACTTTTTAAAAATTGTTTTGAATATTTCTGTGTAAAACTTTGTTGTGAACTTTCTTGACCTTTCATGACTCAATATACTGCTCATCTTGACTCTAATGAAAATTTTAGCTTAGGATAAAAGCTGGATTGATCCATTCTTGTTACAAGTGACCATTTTGTTCTAAAGAAGTTAATTCCTCAATTATTGTTAACTACATTACTTTGTTACTTCTATAGACTAAATTAAAATACACATTACATAATAACTACATGATTTGACAGTAAATGGAATTCCCAGGCAATTTACGAGAACATATAATTACCACATGCTTGGGATGTCAAGATTTTGTGTACTAGATAGGATGGTTTGATCAAAATAAAAACAATAACACAAACTTTTTAAAAAGTATTTCCTTCAATCATTTTAAAAGATGAAAATGTTTAAAATCCCATTATGTCTAAAGTTTAAAAACAATTTTGAAGCAAAATAAGTTCCACCAAAACATCAAACTTTTTTCCTAACAGATTTGAAATGCACATGGTCTTTTCTAGTGTTTATAACTTAAGATATATCCAGAAGTAATAATATCAATATCTTAAATTTATAATCTATAACTTGGTCATGTATACTACATATATGCATAGAATAATTTTATGTAAATAAGCATATTTTAAATTATATATATTTTTTCAAGTAAAATTAATTTGACTATAAGTCATTTAACTGATATAAATAATACTAAAACTGATGCTGTAAAACAAGAACTATGATATGAAAACTCAACCACAATCATATATACATAAAAATAACTCAAAAATGATTTATCAATTCCTGTAGTAAATTTATTTTATCTTTTATATGAAATATTTTCTTTCTCTACATAATCAAACAAATTCAGGGATACTTATTAATCACTTTTATTACATAAGAGATTGTATTTACTTCCGTGGAAATAAAGTATATTTTACTCTTAATGGAGTTGGATTTCGTATCAGCCCCTCAAAAATAAAGTGTCATTATAAAAGAAGCTCACAGTTTTCAAGAATTACTATGTGCTAACCACTGCTCTAAGTACATTAGATATTGAAATTCATGCAATAATCCTATGGGATAGAAATGATTATTATGCAACTAATGAGAACATTGAGGAAGATAGTGCTTAAATAACGTCCCAAGTACATATACCTAGAAATGTTGATAAACATGAAATTGCTAGTGGTTGTAAAGCAGTGAAGAGGGTGTGGATAATATTTTGTGGGCTATAACAAAATTGATCCACAGAGTTGAGATGACTGTTGACCTAGATATTGAATTAGGATGGGAGGGGCAAACTGTGGGAGGACATTCCAGAAACTAACCCAGTTTTTGCTTAGCCCTCAAGGCTTTTTCTAAGATCCTCTCGGTTCATGAAGCCCTCTCAGGGTGTTCTAGTTCTCCCTTTGAACACCTTCTGTTCTCATTTATTTATTCTTTGAACAAACATTTACTGAGTACTTAAGATGGGGAATTTAAAGATGACAAACAGTCCTCATTCTTGAAGAGTACGTAGTATAGTTTGCATCAAAATATTTAGCACTTATTAGTATAATACCATGTACCCTTTACCATTATTTTCTTACCTGGCTTCCTGCATCTCTAGCTACACTACAGGCTTTCTGGAGACTAGACCACATCAACACCCCTGTACATGGGCTCTCTCTGCCTGCTGAAAACAGGGACTCAGTGAACACCACTTGGTTGATTTGGATATATTTTCTTTTGTTTTCTTAGAACATCTTTTGAAACAGATGGCAAGAATTTTTTTATAGGCTAGAATTTATATTTTTAAAATGCTGGTAAGATAAGTAAATAGGGAGAAACTACTCAGAAGAAAATGCAAGTAACTGCTTTGAATTCTAGAGGCTGTCGGCATTATTTGTGGCATTGTCCATAATATAAGTTCCTTGGCTTCATAAGATATATGTTAGGAATAGGCTTCAAGACTAATCTTTAGATAAGAAGAAATATGGGTAACTTTACCTATTTTTGCTAAATGAACCAACCTCTGGTTATTAGGTTCCTAATGATGCCTACATTCTTCATTATCAGCCAGACCTACTTCGGTAAATTTTTAGGAAAATCATTAAGATGCTTCAACATGGTTTTTTTCCCCAGTAGAATTAAAAAGAGCTTATTTATTATTATTCCACTTTAAAATGGCAGTTTTCTAGTATAAAAATTTAAGTAGAATGTTATCCTAATTTTCAGTGAATTTTTAGTAGCCACAACCACAAACATATCTTTGCTTATTGAAAATCTTGTATCTTAACAAGTTGACATTGATACCACTTCCAAAAATCCGCAGTCTTTCCAACTGCCTCTCAGTCCTATGTAAATTATTTACTCATTGCTAACACCAGCTGCTCTACTGTCACACCACTCGAACTAGACCTGCTGCCCTAAAAAGGTGACCTATGTTCTGATTTTATACTCTTGGCTTCTGTTGGGTGGTTTACTAGATGTCCTAAAGGTAACGTAAAGGATCCTTCTTCCTTAATGCATCTTTTTTACCCACAAAATCGAGGCCAAAATCTGTTTCAAAATGCTGGAAGCTTTTTTTTTTTAAAGCAATAATCATTTAATTAATTACAAACATTTTTAAAATTAAAAAGAGAATCAATCAATGAGTATTTCATAATCACCACTATCCTCCTAAAGCTATGTCTGCAAATCCATGTGAGAAACAAAATATATGCGTACGAGATATTATTCAACAGTATGTGACAGTATGATTAAATACAACTTACAATTAGGCAGTAACACAACACAAAATATAACAGCAGTGTGATATATCATTAGAGAAGTCAGAGGGAAAAAATGATCAGTTTAAGGTAGAAACCTCAAAGGTATAGGGTATGGTATGACTAAGATGAGTCCAGAAGGAAAAATATGGACATGTGAAGGAAAAGAAATAATGTCCAACGTAAAGGCAAGGGTAGGAACAATAATATTCAAACATGTAAGCATTAATCACTGTATTAATTTTCCATTGCTGCTATTACAGATTACCACACACTTAGTTTAAGACAATACCAATTTATTATCTCACAATTCTGAATGGCAGAAATGGATCTCCCCAAGCTAAAATCAGTATGGGGGAAGGGCTACTTTGTTTAATGGAGGCTCTGGGGGAGAATAAACTTCCAAGCATACATGGGTTGGCAAAAAATTCAATCACATGCAGTTATGGGACTGAGGTCCCAGTTTCTCTCTGGACTCTTCCAGGAGTAGTTTTCAGCTTCCAGTCTGTCAGAATTCCTTGGATCCTGGTCCCCTTTATCTCCAAAGCCACCAAAGAGGGGTCAAGTCCTTCCCATGCCTCAGCTCACCTGCCTTTCCATCTGACTTCCTCTTCTCTAACTATTTGATCTTTCTCATCTGCTTTTAAGGGTCCAGGAGATTACACCAGGTCCCTCTGGATAATCCACGATAATCTCCTTATTTTAAGGTCAGCTGATTAGCAATGTAATTCTATCTGCAACATCCCTTTTGCTATGTAAAAAAATATTTACAGGTATAATACCTGGGTGCAAAGATCATGGAGGTAAAATTCTTGGCTACCACATTCATTCAAAAACGTTTTTATGACACCAGTACCTCTGATTTTAGTAGTGGGAGAATACAATAATAAATGAAAATTCTCATTTTCAATCTTTCAAAAGTCTCAAATCACAAATAAATATGTGTTTGGTACTAAAATAAATGCACATACAAGATATATAAATTATACAATTGTGCACATAAATTAAGTCATAAAAAATGGGAAAGAGGATACTAAAAATACTCACTAGTCTAGAGCAAAAAACACATGTAGAAAATTAGTCATTAGGAAGCTCTGGATGAGGGGCGGTCCTAGATGGCAGTATAGGAATTCCCCTCCTCTCGTGAATACATCAAATCTACAGACAGAACAATTCCCTGTGAAAGAGAACTGAAAATAGGTGACCCGCTCCTCCTCATGAAAGGATAAAAGGACCACACTGAGACAGACAGGAGAGACAGACATGTAGTCTCACCAAAACATGACCCCAAGCATGGTAACCCACAAAAGGAGGGGGGGATATCATAATTCAGAGTTTCTCCTGGAGGAACAAGGAGTTTGTATCCTACACCAGGCACCCCAACCCTTAAGACTTGCACCAGAGAGATAAGCCCCCAAAATGTCTGGCTTAGAAAATTGACAGGATTTATGTCAAGGGACCCAGAGGGCTATAGGAAACTGAGATTCTCTTTTTAAAGGGCTTCAGCATGGTCTCACTCATCCTAGAACCCAGTGCAAAAGCTGCAATTTAAAAAGTGCCTAGCGTATATGTGATGAAGTTTCATTTGCTAATCTTAAAGCATCTGCTGGAAGGGCCAGAAACAGTGAGTTCAAATTTAAATTCTTATCAACTTAAAATAGACTATATATACATAGCATGTTATATGTGAACCTCTGGATAACTACAAAGAAAAACCTATAGTGGATACACAAAAGAAAGTGAGAAAAGAATCTAAACATAACACCAAAGACAGTTATCAAACCGCAAGGGAGAAGAGCCAGAGAATAAGAAAGGAACAGGGAGGAACTACAAAAACAGACAGAAAACAATTAACAAAATGGCAACAAGTACGTACCTATCAATAATTAAATGAAAATGTATTAAGTTTTCAAGCAAAAGACTCAAAGTAACTAAATGGATTTAAAAAAAAGAGACTCATCAACATGCTGCCAACAAGAGACTTACTTCAGAAGTAAGACCACATAGAGACGGAAATGAAAGAATGGAAATAGATATTCCAAGCAAATGGAAACAGAAAACTGCTGTAGTTAGACTTATATAAGACAAAACAGACTTTAAAACAAAGACTGTAATAAAAGACAAAGAAGGACACTGTATAACAATAAAGGGGTCAATCCAACAAGGACATATATAACACTCGTAAGTATATATGAATCCAACATGGGAGCACCTAAATATATAAAGCAAATATTAACAGAGCTAAAGGGAGAAACCGACAGCAATACAAGAATAGTAAGGGAATTTACCACCCACTTAAATCCACTGATAGATCACCCAGACAGAAAATCAATAAGGAAACATCGACCTTAAATGACACATTAGACCAGATGGACTTAAAAGATATATACAGAACATTCCTGGGGTGTTTGGGTGGCTTAGTTGGTTAAGTGTCCAACTCTTGGTCTCAGCTCAGGTCTTGGTCTCAGAATTGTGAGTTCAAGCTCCACACTGGGTTCCACACTGGATGTGGAGTCTACTTAAAAAAAAAAAAAAAAAGATATATACAGAACATTCCATTCCAAGGCAGTAGAATACAGACTCTCTCAAGTTGCACATGAAACATTCTCCATGATAGATAACATGTTAATCCACAGAACAAGTCTTAACAAATTTAAGAAGGCTGAAATCGTATCAAGAATCTCTACTGATCGGGGCGCCTGGGTGGCACAGCGGTTAAGTGTCTGCCTTCAGCTCAGGGCGTGATCCCGGCGTTATGGGATCGAGACCCACATCAGGCTCCTCTGCTATGAGCCTGCTTCTTCCTCTCCCACTCCCCCTGCTTGTGTTCCCTCTCTCGCTGGCTGTCTCTATCTCTGTCGTATAAATAAATAAAATCTTTAAAAAAAAAAAAAAGAATCTCTACTGATCACAATGATGTGAAACCTGAAATCAATTATAGGAAGAAGAAAAGTAGAAAGTTCACAAATAGGTGAAGATTAACTATACTACTGAACAACTGTTGGTTCAATGAAGAAAACTGAGGAGAAATTTTTAAAGAAACGTAGATAAATAAAAATGTGAATATGACATAACAATATCTATGGGATGTAGCAAAAGCAGCTCTAAGAGGCGAGTTCATGGCAATGCAGGTTTACCTCAAGAAACATGGTAAATCTCAAACAATTTAACTTTACACCTACAGGGACTAGAAGAAGAATAACAAATAAAGTCCAAAGTTAGTGTGGGGGGGGGTAATAAAGATCAGAGCAGAAATAAATACAAAAGCTAATTCTTTGAAAAAATAGACAAAGTTGTCAAAACCTTAGCTAGACTCACCAAGAAAAAAGAAGGAAGCCTCAAGTAAATAAATCAGAAACAAAAGATAACTTGTAACTAACACCACAAAAATGCAAAGGATTATAAGAAACTACTATGGACAATTATATACTAAGAAATTAGATAACCTAGAAGAAATGGATAAATTCCTAGAATAATACAATCTTTTAAGACTGAATCAGGAATAAATAGAGAATATGAATAGACTAGACTAGACTAGAAAAATATTGAATCAGTAATCAAAAAATTCCCCAAAACAAAAATCCAGGACCAGACACCATCATTGGTGAATCCTACGAACATTAAAGAAGATTTAATACCTATCCTTCTCAAACTCTTCCAAAAAATTGAAGAGGAAGGATGACTTCCAAACTACATTTTACAAAGCCAGCATTACCCTGATACCAAAACCAGACAAGAACGTCACAAGAAAAAAAAATACAGGCCAAGATACCTGATAAACACAGATGCACATATCCTCAACAAAATATTAGCAAACCATATTCAATAATACATTAAAAGGATCATACACCATGATCAATTAGGATTTATTCCAGGGATACAAGTTTGGTTCAATATCAGAATCAAAGAATGTGATATGTCACATTAACAAAATGAAGGATAAATATTATAGGATCAGCTCAATAGATGCAGGAAAGGCATTTGACAAAATTCAATATTTATTTATTTATTTATTTTTAGCAAATGGCCCTTTTTTAAAATTTATTTATTATTTATTTATTTGTTTATTTTTTATTTATAATTTTTTATTATGTTATGTTAGTCACCATACAATACATCCTTAGGTTTTGATGTAATGTTCCATGATTCATTGTTTGTGTATAACACCGAGTGCTCCATGCAATATGTGCCCTCCTTAATACCCATCACCGGCCTAGCCCAATCCCCCAACCCCCTCCCCTCTGAAGCCCTCAGTTTGTTTCCCGGAGTCCACAGTCTCTCGCGGTTCATTCCCCCTTCTGTTTACCCCCCCTTCATTCTTCCCTTCCTTATCCTATCGATCTCCCTGCTATTTCTTATAGAACTCTCAACAGAGTGGTTAAGACAAGAAATGAACCTCCACGTAGTAATGGCCATATATGACAAGCCCACCACTAACATCATACTCAACTGTGAAAATGTAAAATCTTTTCCTCTAAGATCAGGAATAAGACTAGGATCCCCACCCTCCTCACTTTCATTCAACACAGCATAGGAAGGTTTTGCTAGATCAATTAGGCAAGAAAGAGAAATGAGCCATCTACACTGGAAAGGAAGAAGTAAAACTGTCACTATTTGCAGTTAACATATTTTTATACATAGAAAACCTTAAAAATTCTACCCCAAAAAATTGTTAGACTAAATAAATTCAATGAAGTGGCAGGGCACAAAATAAATATACAAAAGTCAGTTGTATTTCTACACATTAACAACAAACTATCAAAAAGAGAAATAAAGAAAATTCCATTCACAATCACATCAAAAAAGATAAAATCCCTAGGGAAAAATTTAACCAAGAAGGTGAAAGACCTATATACTGAAAACTGTAAGTCAGTGGTGAAAGACACTGATGAAGACAAAAAAATAGAAAGATATTCCATGCTCGTGGATTGGTAGAATGTTGTTAAAATGTTCATACTACCCAAAGCAATATACAGATTCAATGTAATCTCTATCAAAATGGCAATGACATTTTTTTTCACTTAAAGAGAACAAACAATCCTAAAATTTGTATGGAACAAGCAAAGACCCCACATAACCAAAGCAATCTTGAGTCGGAGGAACGAATCTGTAGACATCATGCTCTCTGATTTGAAACTATTCTATAAAGCTATAGTAATCAAAACAGTATGATATTGGCCTAAAACTAGACACATAAATCAATGGACTACAATAGAGAACTCAGGGGTGCCCAGGTGGCTCAGTCAGTTAAGCATCTGACTCTTGATCTCAGCTCAGGTCTTGATCTCAGGGTTGTAAGTTCAAGCCCCATTTTGGGCTCCACACTGGGCATGGAGACTACTTAAAAAAATGCATATAGAATAGAGTAGCCAAAAATATATTCACACATGCATAGCCAATTAATGTATAACAAAGGAGGCAAGAATATATAATTGGGGAAAGAATGATCTCTTCAATAAATGGTGTTGGGCAGACTGGACAGGAACATGTTAAAGAATAGGACCTGACCACTTTCTTATGCTATACATGATAATTAACTCAAAATGGATTAAAGACTTGAATGTAAGACCTGAAACCATAAACCTCCTAGAAGAAAACATAGGCAGTAAGTACTTAGACATTAGTCTTCATGGCTATTTTGAATCTGACTCCACAAACAAGGGAACCAATGGGAGAAAATATTTGCAAATCATATATCCAAAAAGGGTTAATATCCAAAATATATAATAACTCATGCAACTGAATAATAACAACAAAAAAATTTGATTAAAAAATGGGCAGGGAGGGGCGCCTGGGTGGCACAGCGGTTAAGCGTCTGCCTCCGGCTCAGGGCGTGATCCCGGCGTTGTGGGATCGAGCCCCACATCAGGCTCCTCCGCTATGAGCCTGCTTCTTCCTCTCCCACTTCCCCTGCTTGTGTTCCCTCTCTCACTGGCTGTCTCTATCTCTGTCAAATAAATAATAAAATAAAATCTTTAAAAAAAAATGGGCAGGGAGTATGAATAGACATTTTTCAAAGAAGACCTACAGACGGCCAAAAGACACATGAAGAGATGTCCAACATCACTGATCATCAGAGAAATGAAAATCAAAACCACAATGAGATGTCACCTCATACCTGTCAGGATGGCTATTATCAAAAAGACAAGAAATAACAAGTGTTGATAAGGATGTGGAGAAAAAGGGACCCTTGTGCTATGTTGTTGGGAATGTAATTTGGGGCAGCCATTATGGAAAACACTATGGAAGTTCCTCAAAAAAGTAAAAATAGAACCTCTGTATAATATAGCAACTCCACTTCTGGATATTTATCCAAAGAAAATGAAAACACTAATTCAAAAAAGACATATGCACCCCTATGTCTATTTATAGTATTATTTATAATGGCCAAGATGTGGAAATAACCTGTGTCCACTGATGGATGAATGGATAAAGAAGATGTGGTGTGTATATATACAACGATATAATATTCAGGCATAAATCATATAGGGAACAGAAGGATGCCTGCTACTGGGGAAGGAGGTTGGAGGGTAGGTGAAACATGTGAAAGGGATCCAGAAGTACAAACTTCCAGTTATAACCTAAATAAGTCATGGCAATATAATGTACAGCACGGCAACTATCATGAATAATATTATAGATCATAAAAATAAAAATTTTTAAAAAGCTCAAGATAGGTTTATCTGGAAGGTGATATCAGATTCCTAAAGGCTTTTAAAGTCCAGGAAGAGGAAGTTAGATATATTAAATTACATAGAAGAAATAAGCTCCACTGCAGGTTCTTCAGAAAGAAAGTGATTTCTTATTAAAAATTTCTAGATGTGGAAACAGCTTAAGGAAGCACCCAACCAGGGACACTTAGGTGGCCCAGTCAGTTGAGCATCCGACTCTTGGTTTTGACTCAGGTCGTGATCTCAGGTCATGGGATCGAGCCTGGAGATGGGGCTAAAGTTTCTCTCTCCCTCTCTCTCTGCCCCCCTGCACACTTGCACTCTCTCTCTCTGTAAAATCAATCAATCGATCAATCAATCTTTAAAAAAAAGAAAAAAAGGAAGCTTCCAATCCAGGCATATCAACTGGACTTACAACTAATTGGTAAAAGAGCCAGGATTAAAAACATCCACGCTTCTCTTCTCTAGATGCAGCTATTATTCTTGCACAACAAAATATTATGAAAAGAATATTTTAAGAAATTTCAAAGAGCCCAGGAAAGAAATGATTGGTGAGATAATTTTAAGAATCTGTATTACAGCAAAATCACAGAATTATGTAAAAATATTTAACTCTTACAAGTCTTCAAACTGACAATGGATAATTAACTTCACATAACTGTAAGCATTTCAGTTAGGATCAAGGGACTTCAAACACAAAACAATATACTACTTAGCGTATTATTACCAAGATCATTAAAACCTTAACTTCTGAATGTACACTACTTTCCAAATAAATACAGTGCTATTGATTTTATTTAAATCATCTCTGTTAGATACATGCCTATTAAAGGTTTAGAGAGAAGCTGTATTAAAATAGATCAGGATAGGGGCGCCTGGGTGGCATAGCGGTTAAGTGTCTGCCTTCGGCTCAGGGCGTAATCCCGGCGTTACGGGATCGAGCCCCACATCAGGCTCCTCCACTATGAGCCTGCTTCTTCCTCTCCCACTCCCCCTGCTTGTGTTCCCTCTCTCACTGGCTGTCTCTATCTCTGTCGAATAAATAAATAAAATCTTTAAAAAAAATAGATCAGGATAATTAATAACTTGATATTTTAATCATCAGAGGTTATAGGGAGAAATAAGATAAATTACACGAAGGCAACTATAAACTCTGTATTCCTGCTACCTTTGTTCCCTCTTATTCTTTTCTTTATTTCATCTTCCATAATAAAATAACTCAGAGAATACTTATTTTTTTCCAATAGAAACTAGTTATTATCATTGGTATGGTTGGGTACTTGCTATCTGAGAAACTTCTTTTGCAGAATATGTTCTTCATCTTGCAAAAGACTGAAGTAACCAAAACATAAAAACAAACATCATGCCCAGTATATTTTACATAAAGTTCATTCAAGTGTTTTGAGACAGGGAACATAAAAATGGCCTTTAAAAAAATTTTATGGTAAATCAAACAATGACGTGAATAAATTTCATTCTCTATTCCCTTGTCAGTTCATATTGCTCTTCAAGTTACTACATGCGTGGTGAAAATAGTAGAAAGTATTTAGTGTTTTAAATGGGGGCAACTTTTAGGTTGAATGTAAGAAGTGGAACAAATTATTATCCAGTAGGAAAAACAGTAAGATTTCTTACAAAGTGTTTGACTACGTAACTTTTTGGGATAAGAAATGCTGACAAATTTCAAGTCAAAAAAAAAAAATACATACACAAAAAGGACAACTAATATAAATGGTGAGATATTTGCTATATTTTCTCCTCTCTCCAGTCACATTAATCTAGTAATTCTGGTAAGAGTAAGAAAATTTTTCAAAGGAAAGTATTTTACTGTTAATGTGCTCATCATTTTTCAGGTATCTAGAGAGTATATAATAAAAGAGTTTCAGTTATATTTATAAGAGTATTAAGAAAAATAAATTCCTAAATCTTTTACTTTGGGAGTAATATTCATTGATCACACTATACTTCAGTTTGTCATAAAATTTTGAAGGCATAAACAGTATTGCATGGGAAGAATAAAATGCTGTATTTGTAACTGGAATAAAGGTTTTGAAATGACTTTTAAAAGCCTTGTTAAGTAGAACATATGGAGATGTGAAGGGAACTTTATTAGCTTAAAAAAAATGGAAAACTATAGAAACATCTCAGTCTGGAAAAAGAATATAAAAATAGGTCTCATTGGAAATGTCAGGGTAATTTAAATCTCATTAATGACCTACAACGAATAGAGGCAAATAGAACAGCAAAAAATATGTAAATCAAGGTTAAAAGGTACTAAGACGAATATGTTGGACAACATGAGGGCATGTTAAACGGTAATTAAAATCATTCAAATAAATGTCTGCATCAAAGATGAGCCATTTAATTGTTCCTAATGAAAAGTTCATTAGGATGACTGTTTAATTTTTATTGAGGCTGGAAAAAAGGTTTACTGTTATAGATGATTTTCTATTTTGGTCTTAGCCAATGCATTTGAGTGTATTTATAAAAATCCAGAGAAAGGCCAAGTGAAGAGCATTTGTTTAAGTTTCAGGTGACTGCTTTGTTGAAATGGAGTATGATATACATGGATGGAAATTGTTCTCCCCACAGTAAATAAGATGCCAGGGAAAAGCACAGAGTATGTGAACTGTGAACACCCAGCTCTGATTTGAGGGCACCCATTACCACTACTTTTGTAGATGAAATACAGGAGAAGACCACACTTGGTTTACTCCTCTGAAAATCATCATGTCTAGTCAAAATTCTTAAAGCTATACCTTCAAAAGCACAAGGCAGTTTATATAAATGCTACCCTATACTATTCTGCCGTTGTGATATATAACATCCTCCATTGTTCCCAACCGAATGTGATAGAATCTAGTCTTCATAGTTACAAAGCATATAGAAATTATAAGAGCTCGAGATAGGCCATGCAAATTATTGAATGACCTAGGAACAAAAGAGAGAGAGAGAGAATATTTAGATGGCTATGAATACCTATTTTAGATTGCAGGCAAATCAAATTTAAGAAGAAATTTACGTTAAATGTTTTTGAGGGGGTAAGTCTAAGGATTCAGTACCAAAAAAAGAAAATGGTAAAGATATTTTTAAAAGTTTAACGCAATTCGACATTTAATGTAATATACTTGCCAATAGCCAAAGAAGTTGTCACAAAAAAAAACCCAAATCTGGATGATATAGCCAAGTGGTTTGTTACTGGAGACACAATTGTATCTCCCCTCATGAGATTCAGTACTCAATAGATGCTTGTTTTATAGTTTATAGTAATGGAAGTACGTTGAATTGCATGATTATATGAAAAGTGTTTTTAAATTACATTTTATTATTTTCATAGAAGGAAACACATTTGAAAATTTGTCTCCATAAAAGGTGGAAAGGTTTTTAAAATTTGTCAGAAAAATGAGAAGGAGGAAACAATTTACTTTTTGTTTGTTTCCCTCTTGGTTTGATGTTCTGTTGTCAATGTCATCTGGTTATAAACAGACGGCTTTATTTAACAATTGTTTCCTTAATGCAGATGAAGCTGTGGGTGCCCTACCCATTCACCTCTATGCTAAAGAAATCCTATGCACATTGTCCTGAGGACTTGTTTCTAGCCTGGAGCACCATCTGCTTCTGTGCTGGGCAAGCTAGAAGTGCTGGATCGATAGCCCTCACTCAAACAGCAGTTGACCAGTGAGAAATGAGGAGTTAGTAATATATTCCCCAGCTCTCCAGCCCCTGAGATGGGATTACTCTGAAGCCCTGCTCTATATACTACTCCCAAAGTTCCTCAGGAGGACTGAACTCCAAAAACCTAAAGTTCTAAGTGGCTATGAACTCACCCTACAACTTTCTTTCCTTACTCGTTTTTTCCCACACCCTCTTCCTGGCATTTCCCAAGATTATCTCCCAAATAAACTATCTGAACTTGAATCTATTTCAGGGTCAGCTTCTGAGGGAACACAAACCAGAACATGTAGTTTCTTCCTGTGAAAACTGGAGATGATAGTATCAATCTTAAGAAGGTATTGTGAGACCTGTCAGAAAGGCTAAAATTAACAATACAGGAAACAACAGGTGTTGGTGAGGATGCAGAGAAAGGGAAACCCTCTTATACTGTTGGTGGGAATCCAAACTGGTGCAGCCAATCGGGAAAACAGTACGGAGGTTCCTCAAAAAGTTAAAAATAGAACTACCCTATAACCTAGCAATTGCTAGACATTTACCCAAATGACACAAAAATACTGACTCAAAGGGGCACAAGCACTCTGAAGTTTACAGTACCATCACCAACAATAGCCAAATTAGGAGAGAGTCGATGGTGACTGATGAATGGGTAAAGAAGATGTGGTACATATACAAAGGAATATTATTCAACCATCAGAGAGAATGAAATCTTGGCACGTGCAATAATGTGAAGGAGCTAGCGTGCATTATGCTAAGTGAAATAAGTCAGTCAGAAAAAGACAAATACCATAGTATTTCACTTAAACATGGAATTTAAGAAAGAAACCACGTGAACATAGGGAAAGGGGAAAAAAAGAGAGAGGGAAACTAACCATAAGAGATTCTTAAGGATAGAGAAAAAAACTGAGGGTTGATGAGGGGAGGTGGGTGGAGGATGGGCCAGATGGTGATGGGCATTAAAGAGGACACTTGTGTTGAGCACTGAGTGTTGTATGTAAGTGATGAATCATTAAATTCTACTCCTGAAATCAATATAACACTATAAGCTAACTAGAATTTAAACAAATATTTGGAAAAAATTGTATTGTGAACATTAAATTAGGTAATTTAAAAGACCTACTGCATAGAACTTAATAAGGAGCTATCTTGTTCCTTCCTTAATCTTAGATGAACTACTTGCAAGTAGCAATTGTTGAATGGCTAAATTAGATTGTGTTTGGGTAAAGTTATCCTAAAGATTGAAAAGGTTTTATCCCCACATGCAGAAAACTTCCTATTGTAACAGACAGGGAATTTGAAAAAATAGTAAAGAATACAAAACAAAAATATGTGCTAACACTCTTTGAAACAAACAAAAAACATCGATTCCATTGAAAGTGTTAAGCTTCCAGTGTCTTGACAGAATTTTAAAAAGTGACACTATATGAACATATTTCTAACATCATGCATGAACCATTCAGTAGTACTTATTTTATTATCTGTGTCTTTTAAATAAACTATCAGTCTTTCAGGAATAGGACTTTTTTAAACATTTTTTATTTAAATTCAATTAATTAACATATAATGTGTTATTGGTTTCAGAGGTACAGGCCTGTGATTCATCAGCCTAACACAATACCCGGTGCTATTACATCACATGCCCTCCTTAACGTCCATCATCCAGTTACCCCATCCCTCCACTCCCTTCCCTCCAGCAACCCTCAGTTTGTTTCCTATGATTAAGAGTCTCTTATAGTTTGTCTCCCTCTCTGGTTTCATCTTATTTTATTTTTTCCTCTCTTCCCCTATGATCCTCTGTTTTGTGTCTTAAATTCCACATATCAGTGAAATCATTTGATAATTGTCTTTCTCTGATTGACTTATTTTGCTTACCTTAATACCCTCTAGTTCCATCACATTGTTGCAAATGGCAAAATTTCATTTTTTTGATGGCTGTGTAATAAGGAATAGGACATTTTTATTTCTTTTTTTTTCCAATCTGGAACATCAAAAACTACACATTTCATGAAAACTGAGTGGGTTGTTAGGTGGATGGAAGTACATTCTTGGAAATCCTTAAATATTTACACTTAGTTCAGTATTTGAAAAAGGGGATAGATGCTGTCATCAATGAATCTAAAATATATTAGGAGAAAATATATTTTCTCATTAAATTCAAATGGAATCTGTTGAAAATAGAGCAAATTTTTACTCATGGACTTTGACATATGTTTGTTGGGGGGCACAAATGGCCTCCCTCTTATTAACATCACTTTATTTTTTATGGTGCAAAGAACAAGATATCAGTTTCTTATTAAGGAAAATAAATTTTCCAGACTGGATAGCCAACTACCTGAAGGCATAGAGAGGAGTGGTTTGGGTTCCTTTTCACAGGAACCACAGATATTCATGTTCCGGACTTTGTACCTCACACTACCATTTTATCAGCATCGTCTGCTCATTTTGATCAGAGGAGCCACCCGATCTTTTGTTGCCCACCTGTCCGTGTCCATGTGACAATATGAGCTACAAAGTGGCAGTGAGTCCTTGAACTCCTAGGGACTTATTTGTCAAGAGTGCTTTTCAATTCTGGATATACGCTTATAAACACATGCCCCTCTCCAGAGGCTTCATGTTCACAAGACAAGGGTTTTTTGCGAATTACATTTGTATGTAACCTGTTTCTGAAGTCTTGCTTTCATGTCTTAATTTTCAAAACCCTTGGGAGCTTTAATGATTTGGATATCGAGTTATTTAAAGCAATTTGTATACATATTTTATTCCTTCTGGTTATTTATTTTTCTTGTATGTCGCTTAGAAAAGGCCAAGCATGAAATTGGAGCTGCAAAGCAAGAATAAATTTATTGATATGAAACTGCTCTGAAAACTCAATAGGTGTGCAGCAAAGCCAGAAGGGTAAAGGGGCTGAATAATTCATTGAACCTTTAAGCATCAATAAATAACACTTACAGTGAGAAATGTCTGCTTCGCAACATTAGGTATGAAATGTGAGTGTAAAATAAAAGACATCTTTGAAGTGCCATATTGTGAGAATATTTGAATAAACAAAGGTTGTCTTTCATTAATAATTCTGTGGATAATAGCACCATGAATAAAAATTTCAGGATTGGGAAATTCATGTTATTCTGTGTAGTACCTCGGATTTTATCTACATAGGTCAAATGAGTTAGAACATGGATAACAATCTAATACGAGCAGAATATTTTATTTCTACAGAACGGCACACCATGATGAAGATATTATCATTGTAACTATAAATTTAAAGTCATTTCTTTACGTTCCAGGGGGAAAAAATTATGAATAGACTGTACGATGTATTTAAAACCATGCAAATGGCATATCCTTACATAATACACTATAGCTACGACTACTGTTACTGCCAACTATATTATTACTAGAGTACATTTATGGATCTGCTTACTTACAAAAAGATCAGTTCCACTGGTGATGGATAAACATTTAGCAACTTTTAAAAAGCAGACAAAATACTGACACGATTTTCAAAAGAGCTCTCAATAAAAAAACAAACTGCATGTAAAGGAACAAATTAAGAGATAAATTAACCAGAATATGAGAAAACAATATGGCTTAGTGGCAGCAGTGTGAGCTCAGGAGTAAAATGACCCAGCTACTCTACTTACTAAATTTCTTAATTTGTACTAATTAGTAAACATCTCTGATACGTAGTTTTCTTATTTTTATCTATGCCAATAAGTCCACCTACATCCCATAGATTTGTTGTTTGGATAAGAATAGAATTCATATATCTTAGAACACACATATATAATTTAGATTATTAAACTTTATTAGGTATTCAATAAATATTAATTATTAGATTTTATTGTTATTAGTAGTAAAAATTTTAATCTCTTTGACAAATAGAAACAAAGAAATCAGTATCCATATGGATAGGCATGTGTATCAAATGAAATAAGATACAAAGAAAAGCCAGCACAGTGTTTGGATCATAATAATCACTCTCCAAATACTACACCTCTCCTTCCTTTTGCCCTTTCGTTTATCTCAATATAAAACAATCAGTTGTAATTATGACTTTAAGTAACTATAAATGGTTTTTGGCTTTTGAAAGGGTTTTGTCCATAACTGTATCCAACTGTATGATCTGATATTTTTAGTGGCATGAACAACCTATATCAGTTGTGTGCCACTTCTTCCTTTTTTAATATGCACCAAAAAGCCAAATGACCAATTCAGGGAGATGGAAAAATATAGCTCTAGACTTATTTGGAAATTAAATACTATATAATTGAATTTTGGATAGATTCAAAATTTCACAAGCAGCTGATACTTTATTTTTCTAGATATTTGAGTATACTATATAGATGATGATTCCAAAAATTCTATTAGGCATTTGACTTGCAGTTATGGTTTCAGAATGAAAACACAAAACTACTGTGAGGTTCCAGAGACTAGCACAATTATAGGTATTTTTAGCTACTATTAATGAGTATGATTGTATTTGTTTGTATTTGACATGAAATACAAATGAATGGTTTGCTATTTTAAGGACAATTACTTACTCAAAAATGATGTGGCCTATATGATAAATTGATAGCATACAGATATATTAGTCTACAGGACATAGCAAAGAAGAATGGATGAGAAAGCAATGCATAGCAAATTTAAATTTTGTAAAAGTCTACAATGTAATTTCATTTGAGTTTTAAAGATACTAATGAAAAGAAATATGAATCTTTGAACTCTTCTTAACTCTATGTAACCTCAGTACTTAATACTACTTACGTTTTACAGGTAGAGATATCAAAATTAGTGAAATCAATAAAATGATTTATGGAATGGGAAGAAAAGGTTTAAGGGAAAAGCTGAATGATTAATTTGTTTAGTCTGAGAAAGAGAAGAGGATAAGTAGCCTTCATATGTCAAAAATTCAGCTTTTAGAAGGATGAAGTAGCAGGGATGCCTGGGTGGCTCAATCAGTTAAGCATCTGCCTTTGCCTCAGGTTATGATCTCTGGATCCTGGGATAGAGTCCCACGTAGGGCTCCCAGCTCAGTAGAGTGTCTGTTCCTCCCTCTGTTCCTCACCCCCCCACTTGTGCTCTCTCTCTCTCTGAAATAAATAAATAAAATATTGAAGAAAAAAATAAAAGGGTGAAGCAAATTGCATAGGCAATAAGTGATAGCAACTGCATATTTGAATTCTAGGGGAACAAAAGTTGCAGTCCTACCATGAGATTAAAAAAAAAAAAAAGGGCAGAAGCTTAAATCACTATCTTGCTCAAGTCAGGAAATCAAATCATATTAATGATAATCAGACAGAATGAGGAAACTGTTTATTTCAAATCTCCATAAATTCTACCCATTTACTTTATAAAATGGGAAAATATTGAAAACATGCTCAAAACAGAAAAAAAGTTGGAGCGCCTGGGTGGCACAGTGGTTAAGCGTCTGCCTTCAGCTCAGGGCATGATCCCGGCGTTAGGGGATCGAGCCCCACATCAGGCTCCTCTGCTATGAGCCTGCTTCTTCCTCTCCCACTCCCCCTGCTTGTGTTCCCTCTCTCGCTGGCTGTCTCTATCTCTGTCAAATAGATAAATAAAATCTTTAAAAAAAAAAAAAACAGAAAAAAGTTAGTTAAGAGGAAGGGAGAAGAAAGTTAATAAGAAAGGGAGAATCACTGAAAAAATCCCGATCATTATTTCAGTGTGAGTACATATTTACCTTACATGTGACAAATTTGGACTTCCAGGTAAGTGACTGGTGTTAGCAAATGTCTATATTTGCACCTTCCTAAGACCCCACTAAAATGTTAAGAGAAACAAAATTAAGGCTACAAAGGAAAATAGAATTGGAGAAAAAGCACAACAAATAAGAGATATCACTATTTAACATAATACTGGATGTCTTGGCCTCAGCAATCAGACAACAAAAAGAAATAAAAGGCATCCAAATCAGCAAGGAAGAAGTCAGACTTTCACTATTTGCAGACAAGATGATACTCATATAGAAAACCTGAAAGACCCCACCAAAAAATTTCTAGAACAATACAGGAATTCAGCAAAGTCGCAGGATATAAAATCAATGTATAGAAAAATCTGTAGCAATTCTATACACAAATAATGAAACAGCAGAAAGAGAAATCAGGGAATCAATCCCATTTACAACTGCACCAAAAACCATAAGATACCTAGGAATAAACTTAACTAAAGAGGTAAAAGATCTGTACTCTGAAAACTATAGAACACTGATGAAAGAAATTAAAGAGGACACAAAGAAATGGAAAAACATTCCATGCTCATGGATTAGAAGAAAAAAACATTGTTAAAATGTCTACTTGTCAGAGCAATCTACACATTTAATGCAATATCTATCAAAATACCACCAGCACTTTTCACAGAGCTAGAACAAACAATCCTAAAATTTGTAAGGAACTACAAAAGACCCCAAATAGCCAAAGCAATCTTGAAAAAGAAAAA
Source organism: Ursus arctos (assembly GCF_023065955.2). NCBI lineage: Eukaryota > Metazoa > Chordata > Mammalia > Carnivora > Ursidae > Ursus > Ursus arctos. Next base: position 71,838,456 of record NW_026623111.1, on the reverse strand, counting down.
GAGCTGGAAGCATCACAATTCTGAACTTCAACCTATATTGCAAAGCTGTAGTGATCAAGACAGTAGGTACGGGCATAAAAACAGATACATAGATCAATGGAACAGAACAGAAAACCCAGAAATGGACCCTCAACCAATCTTTGACAAAGCAGGAGGAAAGAATATCCAGTGGAAAAAAGACAGTCTCTTCAACAAGTGGTTTTGGGAAAACTGGAAAGCAACATGCAGAAGAATGAAACTGGACCACTTTCTAACATATTCCTACTCTAAATGTGAGACAGGAATCCATCAAAATCCTGAAGTAGAACACAGGCAGCAACCTCTTTGACTTCAGCCACAGCAACTTCTTACTGGACACAGCTCCAGAGGCAAGGGAAACAAAAGCAAAAATGAACTACTGGACTTCATCAAGATAAAAAGCTTTTGCACAGCAAATGAAACAATCAACAAAACTAAAAGGCAACTGATGGAATGGGAAAAGATATTTGCTAATGATATACTGGATAAAGGGTTAATATCCAAAATCTTGAAAGAACTTATCAAACTCAACACCCAAAAAACAAATAATGCAGTTAAGAAATGGACAGAAGACCTAAATAGATATATTTTCAAAGAAAACATCCAGATGGCCAACAGACATTTGAAAAGATGCTCAACATCACTCATTATTAGGGAAATACAAATCAAAAGGGCAATAAGATACCACCTCACACCTGTCAGAATGGCTAAAATTAACACCACAGGAAACAATAGGTGTTGGCAAGGATAAAGAGAAAGGGGAACCCTTTTACACTGTTGTTGTTAAAGCAAACTGGTGTAGCCACTCTGGAAAACAGTATGGAGGTTCTTCAAAAAGGTAAACATAGAACTACCCTATGACCCAGCAATTACACTACTATGTATTTATGCAAAGGATATAAAAATACAGATCCAAAGTGGTACGTGCACCCCAATGTTTATAGCAGCACTATCAACAATAGGCAAATTATGGAAAGAGCCCAAGTGTCCATAAACTGATGAACAGGTAAAGAAGAAGTCATATATATATATATATATATATATATATATATATATATATATATACACACACACACACACACATATACACACACACACACACACACACACAATGCAATATTACTCAGCCATCAAAAACGATATATCTTGCCATTTGCAATGACATGGATGGAACTAGGGTATATTATGCTAAGTGAAATAAGTCATTCAGAGAAAGACAAATACCATATGATTTCATTCATATTTGGAATTTGGGAAACAGAACAGATGAACATGTGGGAAGGGGGGAAAAGAGAGGGAGGAGGCAAAGCATAAGAGACTCTTCATGATAGAGAACAAGCTGAGGTAGGTGAGTAGGGGATGGGCTAAAGGGGTGATGGGTATTAAGGAGGGTACTTGTTAGGATGAGCATTGGGTGTTATATGTAAGTGATGAATCACTAACTCTTCTCCTGAAACTAATACTATATTATATGTTAACTTACTAGAATTGAAATAAAAATTTGGGAGAAAAAAAAGAGAAAACAAAAAGGATTAAAATTAGAATAAAAAGTTGGATTTGAAAGCTAATAAACAAGTGTTAACTGACTGAGCAGGTCAGATAAAGCTGAAACTTGAACTTTGGAGCCAAGAAGCTAATAAAAAAGAAGCAATAGTTCTGTGAACCCCTCCAGAGATGCTCAGTGGTTAAAGGACCAAGTACCTCTGGATACAGGCAGAAAATTGGGCTGAAAATTGACCTTTTTTACAGGCATACCTCACAATTATGAATTTCTTAAAATTTCCCTTAACATCTTATAAATGTTTTTTCCTTCTACTATGGTAATTTGGAACATGAAGCAAATAAAACTATCTCTACTTTCATCTAGAGTTACATACTCTTCTCTGAACTACAGAGCTAGTATTTCAGCTTATACATACCCGGCACTGTCTTTAAAAGTAAGTGAATTATTATGTCATGCATAATCACTCTCTCTGAGTTGATACTTTCCTCCTTTAAGAATTCTTTCCCATTTTTTCTTAAATCCTTCATCGTTTTTTTTGTTCAGGGTCTATGTCTATTCCTTTCCCATGTACCTCTAGGCCCACTTCTTAAAATTAGGTGTTTCTTTTTTTCGTATCTCATGATTTCTCTTAGTATTTGCTAATGCTCTCAGCATTTTATCTAATACTAATTTATGTAATACTAATACTGATAATTTATACTTTTTTTTTAAGATTTTATTTATTTATTCGACAGAGATAGAGACAGCCAGCGAGAGAGGGAACACAAGCAGGGGGAGTGGGAGAGGAAGAAGCAGGCTCCCAGTGGAGGAGCCCAATGTTGGGCTCGATCCCACAACGCCGGGATCACGCCCTGAGCAGAAGGCAGACGCTTAACCGCTGTGCCACCCAGGTGCCCCTATACTTTTTTTTATTTTTAAGATCTTTCTTGTTTGATAGAGAGAGTATCAAAATCAAGAGTCGGACATTTAACCGACTAAGCCACCCAGGCGCCCCTGCAATTTATACTTCTAAACCAACATCTTGAATACAGTTTTCTCTTAGGCTCTCGACTAGTGTTTTAAATGCAAGGGAAATCATTCTGACCATCTGTCAGCTAAGAAAATTGTGTCAAAATATAAATTAACTGACATGAAGCACTAAGCATAGTTCAGATCAGCCTTTTTTTTTTTTTTTTGTAATAAAAGTTACTTGATGAAGGATGCGGTCTACTCATTTGCTTTCTAGTACAAACCCCTTCCTTTGGCGACTAAAACTCTGGTCAGCACTGCTAGTACCATATAACTGTCTACCAAATATCTCTAAATAGTTGTCCACAGTTACCTCCAGCTCACTTTTTAAAAAAATAAATTAATAAATAAAGGAATCCTTTATTATTATGTTCTCTTCTTAATAGATAGCAACATTTCAATGATGAATGCTATCTTGCACCTTAATAAATTAATTTTCTAATGAATGGTAATAACCCTAAACTCAAAACCTTAGTGGTAGGGTTTCTTCCTCTTTCCATATCATTGTGCCCTCTCCCTTACTTTTATCTTATCTATTTGATTTTTAATTATCTCTTACATAAATCACCATCACCATTATCCTTGAATACTTTTCATATCTTAAGAGTAAATTGTTTAGCTTTTAACTTTAAACTATTTTAGTACATGTGCTGCAGAAGCCAGCAAAACTTTAAACTATTTTACATGTAATATATTTAAACTACATAAAGTTTAAGTAAACTTAACCTATCATAAAAACCCTTAAATCGACTTTTTCATCTAGTTTTCTTCCTTTCCAGTTCTTCTCCCTCTATATAGCAGACTTACATCTCTAAAATGCAAATATTATGTTACTTAATTGCTATAAGATTTTCCCATGGCTCTCAAATACTTAATAATAATGAAAACAAAAAGCATAACAGTAAAACTAGCGAGCTTATATTGAAACGCTTACCATGGGTTCACATTTAAGCATTTATAGACATATACTTAATCCTCAAAATGATCCGTATAATCACAATTTTACAGATGAAAATGCTGAATCTAAAAAGTTTAAATAAATTATACATCACACAGGTAGTAAGTAAAAAACTAACTCAGGCAGTCCAAGTCTGGAACTTTCAGCACAAAGAATAAATTTGTATTTCTCTTTAGAACATACAAAACACTTGATTTTCTAGGCCCTATCTGCAGGCTCATCTTGCTCACTGACATCTCCTTCCCCAAACACTATGCCCCAGCCACACCAAACTACTGAATTCAGGTGCGGTATCATGTCACTCTACCGTTCCATGTCATCACATTTGCTTGTACTTTGCCACTACCACCCTCCTTCCTACCTGGAAATTTCTAATTATTTATTAAAAGTCAACTCAAGTCTACTTCTTCAATGAAGCCTTCCATCCAATGCCAAGGGAAAGTTGTACTATCTCATTCAAATAATATTTTATCAGCCCCTCGGCATTCAATTAATAATCCAGGCATGGTACCTGTCTTCAAGTAACTTACTTAGAGTTTGACAGTCAATAGGGACAAGAGCATAAGTAATCTAGTGCTACTGTGCAGAATTGTCACGAAAAGTAGAGAAGCTATGAAAACAGAGAATGGGTGGGTTGCCCAGACAGAAGGCATAATGAGATGGTCTCAGAGAGACTGGCATCGAAGCGAAGCACAAGATAAGTGGGGAAAAAAAGATGAAATGGTCCAGGATAAAGGATCTTTTAGGCATATCTGTCTTTTTATATATCCCATCTATTTATGTAAATTATCCCTATACATAATCATTTATTTATATGCATCTCCTACCCATACCCCCCAAAATAAGCTTTTTAAAATCACATTCTCTCTTTTTTTCATCATCTAAGTGGCTCAGAATTGATGTGCAGTACCACGAAGTCTAGATTTGTTAATGTAGAAATAGTTAAATAGGGACCTAAGAATAAATCACTGATAATAGGGGAGGTAGAGAGGAGAGCAATTTCAAGAAATATTTAGCAATTTGAAATGATAGGGCTAGTAGAGAGATTTTAACATAGAGCACGAGCAAGGCAGAAGCAGATATCAAGAATACTTCTCTAGCTTCCTGGCAAGGAAGAAATGCAATTATTGAGAAGAAGGTTTGGGGTTTAGAGTATGAGGTGCCTATGAGGCTTTCAAGTTTCATTCACGAATGCCAATGTTCCTTTACAATTCTACATGTGTTTGGAAAGATGACTTCTATCTCATCAGGCTTTAACTTGTTTCCATAGCCATGCACCTACCACAGCTCTTGATTCATAAGTGACTTAAAGAGTATTTGATTTATAAACTCATAAATCTAATGGCTAGGTGTTAAAGGAAACCTCTTTAATATTTTTATGTTCTTTGAAAAATTTAGAAAAGCCTATTTTCTCAAATAAAATAACAGGAGCAATCAATGATAGTTTAAAATTTTATGTGAGTTTGGGTCCTCAGGGCATATTACATTTGGTTGGGTAAATTAATTTATGACAACACAATACAACTATCTGACACTTTACTGCTTAGAAATGAATGGCACATTGTTAAGCCAAATGTTTTCCTAATTTGACCAGTTTACGGAGATTACAGGTACATTCTAGTACAAATTGCCAAAAAGAGTTCAACTAAACACAGTTGCATTTAAAACATTAACTATCACCGCAGATCTTGTAAATGTATAAAAGTTTACCAAGTCTCAGAGTCTAAAGTTTAACATTTCAGATATTACTATCAGGCTTCAAATGTCCCACCAAGATAATCTCAGAATTTAACCACGGGTAAAATACATTTATTATCTTTTGCCTGGGCATTATTTCTTCATTTCATAAATATATTTAAGAACCACAATTGCTCACATAATGGCTACCTTAATTTAATAATTACAAAATTATTTTGGAGTGAGAGAAAACAGGTCAATAATACCTGCATAAAGTTCATACTCACAAACCAGTTAGTTGCCTTAGACAACATGTTAAAAAGCAGCAGTTTCTGTAAATAACTCATATTTATTTCAAGTGACAGGTCTCAGTCTCAATGGCTAAACTAGTCCAGAAACTAATACAATATGGGGAGCGTAAAGAAGCAGGGGCAGGCATAACAGTAAGATAAGAAGCCAAGCACACTTTTCTCCTGTGTACTTTATCCTGTGCCAAAATGACTAGCAACATTCCACAGTTGTTCAAGATATCGGAAAAGCTTGGGATCTGTACAGTTGGAGTAAGTTCAGTTGTTTTACAAAAGTAAAAACTTGAGACAAAGTCTTGAATCCCATGAAAACAACTTATTTACTTTGGAGAAGTGTAACCAGTCAAGCATGGAATTTCTCTCTTCCCCCCTCAATTACCCATAACTTATTTGGCATTCCTTAAAGCCACCAGTATCATTTCATGAATAAAAAATGAGCAAGATTCCTGTAACACAAGAAACACTCTTCCCTTTTCCCCTAGAAGCCTTGATAAAATTACTAATCTCAGATATCTAGGAGAAATTAGGTGGTCCACCTTGTTGTATATAATTCATCCTGTGGACTCCCCATATCTTTCAGCTGTTCCTACTCTGGGCAGGACTCAGGCCCAACTCAGTCCACAAATCTATCTTATTTTCAAGGTACTACTGGGACAGCAGCTCTACAGCTTCCATCTGGTGCCACTTGGAATGCACTTAAACCTATACTCTGTTTTCACCAGCAAAAAACACTTGTTTGTCCTTCATAATGGCTGCACTCTTTTGTACAGTCAGCCCCCCAGTTGGGGATGAATAAAGTTTAATACAGGGGCACCTGGGTGGCTCAGTCAGTTAAGCCTCTGCCTTCGGCTCAGGTCATGATCCTGGGGTCCTGGGATTAAGCCTCACATCCACATCTGGCTCCCTGCTCAGTGGGGAGTCCGCTTCTTCCCCACCCCCCCCACCCCCACCCCCGGCTTGCTCTTTCTCTCTCTTAAAAAACTAAATAGAATCTTAAAAACAAAACAAAACAAAACAAAAAAACCCAAAACAGTATAATACAAGTAGGCCACCGGCACAATGTTTTATCCTGTGTTTACATAGGTTCTGGGAAATGCTTGGTAACTGACCAACACAGAAGCTCAGTCTGAGAGTGCCTGAGAGCAAGGAGTCTTTCTGAAATTTTGCTGATCAGACAAATGCACAAAGACAACCAGTTTGAATAACTTGACCAAAATGCATGGTACATATAATTTTGAATGTTTTCTCTTACAAAAAGGGGGAAAACTGACTTAATCACAGATCAAAAATATCAGAGAAGACATATCACACTAGCACTTATTCCTTTATAACTCATATTTTCAATAGCCCTATTGAATTTAAAAACATTTTGTTTTCCTCCTAATAGATAAAACATGCTTAATTTATCACAGTGGATGTTAAGAAAACATTGGTCACTTGTCAGAGTTTAATCTGAAAGAGAAAAAGCAGTGGGATTAACTATTTCTCATTTTTTTTATATTGTAGGTTTAAGGTAACATAGTAATAAATCTAGATGCTTTTTAGTCGATGTGTTAGAAATCACTGGATTCTTCAGCCACTCTTTTACACTTCATTAATTTTAGTTGATGTTTCTTATTTTGCTTTTTGTCATGCAAAATAAATTGAAAACACTCAATCCTATTAAATTTGCAAATTTCCTTGAAATAAAAAGAAATCTAATTTTCTGTAAGGGTGATCTAACTAATGCTTCTAATGTTCGGTACTACGAAGTAGCACTCTACTACCAACAACCCTTAGGTCCAAAATGAGCTTTAGACACTCAGTATTTAGCTGCTGAACTAATTTACAGCTAAATGTCTAAATGTCAAAAGAAAAATACAGAGCTATGTGAAGTCTTTCTAAAGAAATTGCCAAGCTAATCTATTTATCTTTAACAACTATTTGAAATAGGCTGTTGTTAGCTATACTTAGGCATTTAGTCTAATGATGGTATTGAGGTATTTAAAAATAATTACTTTTCAATACATTCTGGCCTCATTTACTTAGCTGGCAGTATTTATAATACTTAATTTACTAAACAGTCAGTGTCAATGCTTTGTCTTTTTCATCTGAAAACTCTTATAGCATTATAAGGCTTACCTCTCAAAATCTAACTACGATATTAAATATTCCTGAATTACTGGCAACAAGTAGAACAGATGGTTTCTGAAATTAGGATCACCTTATTCTGAGGGACCATACAAACTGAGAATGGAAGTGCACTTTTTCTGACGTCATCACCATGAAGTGTCAATTACTATACTTATCACAGATCAAAAGAACCCCATTCACTTTGTCTTCAAAATCTTTCAGATCCAAGCACCTTCCAAGTGTATTGAAAGAAAAAGCAAAGAAAAAAAACAACAACAACAACAATGACATGCAATGTCAAGTTTCTACTCAGTCTGCACACCCTCATTTAGTTGACTCTCTCTCAGCACCAGCTGTAACCCAATTAAATTCAGCACTGCACAGGTGTTCACAGGAATGACTAACACAAAAGCATACTTCCCTTTAGGGCTCTTAAAAAATTAGAGTTCTTTAATTTCCATAAACCTTCAAAACCAAAACTAAACAATAAAATATTGGGGGGAAAAAAGAAATTAGATACAGCAGGGGAAAAACACAATCAGCATGAGCTATAACCCAATTAAACTGAATAGCACTCAGGTGTTTGTAAGAGCACACTCACTTAAAATTTTACCAACACAAATCAACTTTCTCTAAAACTTCTTAAATTTGACAATGAATATCCATTTGCCTTAAGGTTAGTTTGAGATGAATGTTTTCTGAATCAGGGTTCTTGAGTGGATTTCATTGTAAAATATGCAGCAAAAATAAATATAGATTTTTATCTAAATATTCTATCATGGGCACTTAGCATTTAAAAATATCTGTTTTAGTTCAGGAAGAAGTATTCATTATAGGTTTTAATTTTTACTGACATTCTTTAAATTTCTTGCATCATGCAGAAAACTCTCTTCTTATTTATGAAAAGAATCCAATGATTTAGAGTATCTTCCCTAAATTTGATTATTTTAAACTCAAGGATTAAGATGTTAGAAAGACCTAGTCAAATAAGTTCCTATCATGTGTTATTTACTATATATTTAGAGTATCAACAATATCAATACCCAGACACAGTAGTTAATTTCTTTCAATGTGGAAATGTAAGCCCTATCCATAATTCACATTTGCTGGAAAGAAATAATTTTGTCCTCATTTTAATAGAAATGTGTAAGTTGTTTACTCTATTGGTTTGCAAAATGAGATCTCAAATTAGTAGCATAGGCAACACAAAAAATTTTCAGACCTGCACAACTCATGCCCCATCTCACACCTGCTGGATCAAATTCTCTGGGGCTGGCACCTATCAATCTCTTTGTTGCTTTAAATGAACCCTCCAGGTGATTCTGATGTACTCTTAAATTCGAAAACCACTGGTCTATTCTGTTTCTGGCTCTTAATATACCCCCAAAATGTGGCAAACTCCCATTTTTACCATGGTGACCTACAGAATAAATCGGAACGTATCAGTTTATTACCATTTTCCAACCCCCGTACAAACGACTAAATATAAACACATCACTTCTAAATTTCCAGATTTTTAAAAAGATTCATTTATTTTAGAGAGAGCGAGAGGGCACCTGAGTGCACAAGCAGGGAGGCAAGAGGCAGGGGAACAAGGAGAGAATCCTTAAGCAGACTCCCCACAAGAGCCAGAAGTTCAACAAAATAAGCCACCCAGTCAACCCCTAAATTTCCAGATTTTTAGCTACTAGCAAAAATCATGCTTGTTTCATATATAATAACTAATAGTTATATGTTATAATTAGCAAGTGGGCTAATATGACTCTAAGTGAAAATCTCAGAGACATTTTTGCAATTATCCAAAATATCACTGTTATACATAGAAATATGAATTGGTTATATTTTTCTCAAAAGTTTCATTTTGAACTGGATTGTACAATTGATAGAAATCTTCATGAAATTAATGTGTGATTTAATGTAATTTGAATATACTCCTCTTATCCAAATTCATATAGAAAAGAAAGAAACATCGCAAAGAAGCAAAAAATAAGAATTTGTGTAGTGTGTGTGTTTCATATTGCTAATTAGTTTGGGTGTTTTAGCCTACTATATTATCTCCTTATATTACTAATTTTTAAACCAATCATCCTTATTAATATCTATAAATTCTTACATAATTTTTGCATTCTTCTACAAAGCTCTACTATAATTAGTAAAGAAATGATTCTGTGAGTGGTATAATATAGCTGTTGGTACTGAAATAACAAACAGATTTTTGAGACTAAGTAAGGAACTAAGAGTCAGAAAAAGATTATCCAAAGACCTAAACAGAATTATACACACTAGAAAAGATATACATGTATAAAGGAAAAATTAAATCTTTTTCAGAAAGCCAGGTATATCCTATTTCCAACTTCATCTTCCCATTCATACATAGACAAATATATAGAGTTTGTACTGCATGCTATTTTGTTAAATAATACAAGAAATCTTGGTAGGAAATATATCAATAAAAATCTAAGCTCTCATTAATTTTAAAGTGCTACATAAACATTTTTAAAATAATTTTTATTTATAATGTAACACAGGCAAGGAGTGTGAAACTAAACAAGTATCACTCTTATCCTCTAGCAGAATGTGGTTAATGATATATATCTTTAGAAAATATTTTCAGAATTTTTTTATGATAAACTGATAAATGTGTTTTTATACCCAGGAAAACTTACTTATTCTAGAAAGCAGCTCCCGAAAACAAATTAAACAGCATTAATCATTCCTTCCTTACTGATCACTGTTTTTTTTTTTTTTAAGATTTTATTTATTTATTTGAGAGAGAGAGAGAGAGTGAATGAGCGAGCGAGAGAGAACATGAGCAGGCAGAAAGGGAGTGCAGAGGGAGAGGGAGAAGCAGACTGCCCTGCTGAGCAAGGAGTCTGATGTGGGGCTCAGTCATGGTACTCCAGGATCATACCTGAGCTGAAGGCAGATGCTTAACTGACTGATCCACCCAGGGGTCCCCAGTCTTTCTTTCTTTTTTTTTTTTTTTATCACTCTTTTCTTTGCAGCTTTCTATAGTAATTTTTCTCTTCCTAGAAAGTGCAAATAATCCATCAAAATATAAATGATTAACAAACATTTTAAGAAACTACTCAATTTTTGGAGATTAATTGTATGTTGGCAGCATAAAATCATTGGTAAATTTTCATTGGATGATAATATGGAAGGTGTAGGTGTATCTTGCTATATACACTTTATATTGATAAAAGTCATTTTGAGCAGAAATCATAGACCTAATTTATACTTTATTTTCCAAATTTTTACTTAGTAAGATAACCTTACCTTTATTTGCTTGAAAGGAAATTACTAGGTATATTTCATGTTTAGTGGGAAAACATACTTTGTATAAATAATTAACTGTTAGTAATATAATTTTAATATTTATATCACCAAAAATTAACATGCTGATATATTGTTCAATGGTAAGAAAATGTGTTACCCTATACTTTCTTGTCTTTTTGTTTTCTCAGTATACTGTCTGAGACACATAATAGGTATAAAGTTATTAATATGTTAATATACATCAATATACTAAATGTTAATATTAATATATATTAATATGTTAATATTAGTAAGTTAATTTCTAAGGCATCAGTTACTTATTCCAAATATTAACATTTGTATGGATATAAATACTTAAATTTTTAAAAATAATATAAACCTTAAAATGTTAAGAAAGGAGAGTGCTTAGGTGTAATTATTTGAAGAATAAGATTATTCAAGGAATAAGTTTTTAAATACAGCATCTCTAAAAAATTCTTTACAGTTTTCTTTCAGTTTGCTGGTACAGGGAGTTAAAAAGAGATCACATATTTTCCTGCGTTCATTCTGATCTCAACAATTTCACATTAATACAAGTTTATGTATTGTGCACTAAAAAAAAAAAGGTAAAACAATGATAATTGATTTGAAATGCCTCATAAAAATCAGGATGATCAGATAGGGAAGAACCTAAAGGAGATGAAGAAGGTTCAGAAATAGTCATCAGATCCAGGCGTACCACAGAAAAACACAAGAATTATGTTTTAAAAATATAAACAGCACGAGATTATTAAATATGGGCTTCATCACTACATCTTGTAACTAGTAGAAAACTGTCTAGTAGTTAGATAGGTTTTAAAAAGTAAAGTTAATGCATATGTAAGGAATTATTTTACATAGTGGATATTTTATTATGTGTTTGATAAACTTTCGTTATTTTAAAGCATTTTTTCTCTTTTCTAGATCAAAAGACCTAAGTTCCTGATTGATTAATTACCAAAGATTTAAGGACATATAAGGATTTATGTAACACCTATTTAAAAATAAGTGCACAGCTTTAAAATAACACCTTAAAACTTATGTCATCTCTTCCTAACTGATACAGATGTTGTGCTGCATGTTCTAACTCATTATGGTAATGTTTTTGCTCCTAACATCTTATGCAGCACAACTAGAATTAAAAGCATGATGGATCATACAAACTCCAGTGTGTATATTGGTAATGTTTGCCATTGCTTAAAAGATCTCCACTGTTACTCTCATTTAATCATGTTCTTCATTTCAATGAACATCAGATCACTGTTGTATACGTGTTTGCTAAAGTGAGTTCTAAATACATAGATGCAGTCATCATCATTATGAGATGAGAATTTTTAGTAATGTGTTTAAACAGCTTTTTGAGAGCACAGAAATTTATGGAGGGACTACTACATTGTTTCAACACAATATGCATACACACTTGCAAAGTGGTTCTTGCATTATTTATGGAGGCATTTTATTTGCACATACCCACATTTATTCACTTTTAAAGTTGTGGGTATAGGCAAACAAATACACAGAAGAGGATTTTCTTAAGAGACATTTCTTTTTAGGCATTAGGAAGAGGCATCTTTTCTTTAAAAATTGTACACACTGAAACAAGTTATTTACCAAAGCAATTTCAGACAGATAAAATGTATCCATTTTAGCGCTTATTTGAATACAATGTGTTATTAATTAGGAATTTAATAACATGTATAATCAAATTACTAAGAAATGCTTACTATTTGACTTCTGTTTAGAGAATTACATTCAATAACCTTTCCTTTAAAATATAATTTAGCATATCTATCATCTATGTGTGTGTATATATATACATATATTTATATACCAATATATATACACCATCCGATCTATATTTATTGAACACTACTATATCATAAGCTCTGATTCCAGTCCATTGATGAACAAGACTTCCAATATATTTACTACACTCAATTTTTGAGTATTTGGAGAAGTACATTGAAAGGAGAATTAAAAAAATTATAATCGTGCCATGTAAATGCAAAAGATGTATAGTGATAGAAAGTGAAGAAATGACCACTAAGAACTAAGATAATGAAATAAATGTAGAAGGTTAAAAACCAGGTGGAGAAGGGAGATGACTCCAGGTATTACCAACAGGGTGAATTAAGGGGTGAGAAATCAACAAATATGTGCAGTGAGTAATGAGTCGGTTCATTTGAGGTGAAAAATTGGTCTTTACAAGTAATGGATGATGAGTCTTTTAGTTTTTTTTGTTTTGGGGATATATATACACATATATATATTATGGGTTTTTAAAAGATGTTATTTAAATTCAAGTTAGTTAACATATAGCGCATTATCAGTTTCAGGGGTAGAATTTGTTGATTCATCTAATACCCAGTGCTCATTACATAAAGAACCCTCTTTAATGTCCATTACCCAATTACCCAATTCCCTCATCCCTACCCCTCCAGCAACAAACTCTGTTTGTGTCCTATAGTTAAGAGTGTGGTTTGCCTCCTTCTCTGTTTTTATATTATTTTATTTTTTCTTCCCTTCCCCCTATGTTCATCAATTTTGTTTCTTAAATTCCACATATGAATGAAATCATATGGTATTTGTCTTTCTTTGACTGACTTATTTTGGTTAGCATAATACACTCCAGTTCCATCCACATCATTGCAAATGGCAAGGTTTCATTCTTGTTGATGGCTGAGTAATATTCCATTGTGTGCGTGCATGCGTGCGTGTGTGTGTGTGTGTATTCTACTTCCTCCATGCATTAATTGATGGACATTTGGGCTCTTTCCATATTTTGGCTATTGTGGACATTGCTGCTATAAACATTGGGGTGCATTTGCCCCATTGAATCACTATTTTTCTATACTTTGGATAAATACCTAGTAGTACAAATGCTGGGTCATAGGGTAGTTCTACATTTATCTTTTTGAAGAACCTCCATACTGTTTTAAAGAGTGGCTACATCAGTTTGTATTCCCACCAACAGTGTAAGTGCATTCCCCCTTCTTTGCATCTTTGTCAACATCTATTGTTTTCTGAGTTGTTAATTTTAGCCATTCTGACAGGTATGAGGTGACATCTCATTGTGATTTTGATTTGTATTTCCCTAATAGTGAGTGATGTTGAACATTTTTTCATGTGTCTGTTAGGCATCTGGATGTCTTCTTTGGAGAAATGTCTATTCATGTCTTCTGTCCCCTTCTTGACTAGGGTTTTTGTTTTTCGGGTGTTGAATTTGGTAAGTTCTTTTTAGATTTTTGGATACTAACCCTTTATCCAATATGTCATTTGTACATATCTGCTCCCATTCCATATGTTGCCTTTTAGCTTTGTTGACTGTTTCATTTGCTGTGCAGAAGCCCCAACAGTTCACTTTTGCTTTTGTTTCCCTTACCTCTGGAGCCATGTCTAGTAAGAAGTTTCTGTGGCTGAGGTCAAAAAGATTGCCGCCTGTGTTCTACTCCTGTCTCACATTTAGGTCTTTCATCCCCTTGAATTTATTTTTGTGTATGGTTTAAAAAAGTGGTCCAGTTTCATTCTTCTGCATGTTGCTGTCCAGTTTTCCCAATACCAATGTTGAAGACTTTTTTCCAGTGGATATTCTGCCCTGCTTTGTCAAAGATTAGTTGACCATATAGTTGGGGATCCATTTCTGGGTTTTCCATTCTGTTCTACTGATCTGTGTGAATATTTTTGTGCCAGTACCATACTGTCTTGATGATTACAGCTTTATAATAGAGCTTGAAGTTCGAAACTGTGATGCCTCCAGCTTTGCTTTTCTTTTTCAAGATTGCTTTGGCTATTTAGGGTCTTTTGTGTTTCCATACAAATTTTAGGGTTGTTTGTTCTAGCTCTGTGAAAAAACGCTGGTGGTATTTTGATAGGGATTGGATTATATGCGTAGATTGCTTTGTGTAGTACAGACATTTTAATAATGTTTGTTCTTCCCATCCATGAGCATGGAATGTTTTTCCATTTCTTTGTGACTTCCTCAATTTCTTTCCTCATAATAAACCTAACCAAGGAGGTAAAAGATCGGTACTCTGAAAACTATAGAACATTGAGGAGGAATCTTTTGAACAGAGAATGTAACATGTGGCATTTTGGAAAACTAATGGAGTGTAGAGAGGATTGGTAGTGCATGAGAAGCAAGAGTTGGGGGAAGAAACAAGATACTATTACAATACTTCAGGAATAATGAGGTCTTGGAATAAGGTAAAAGCTATCTGAAGAAATGAGCAGATGAAGAGGTCTTCTGGAAGTAGGATCCAAGGACCTTTGTGTCTGACTCAGTTTGAAAAAGAAGGAACACTCAAGGATAACATGGAGTCTAAAGAGGTAAACAAAATAATATAGCTAAGGAGATGACACCAGGGCTAAATAAGTCCACGTTAAACTGAGATAATTTTAATGTATTCGGAGTCTAACTAAAACTAGTCACGATATATCTCAGACTCCTCTCTCCTTTTCATTTTGTGTAAGTATAAATATTATCCATTTATCAGATCATCCAATAACAAACATTTATTGGATCCTATTATGTATTTGACAAACACTAGGCTCTGAAAATATAAAGATTATGAAACATACCACTTGTTTTCATGGATTTCACAGTTTAGTGATAGAAACAGAGATATTAGCAAGTACTTAAGTGGTTTAATGGAAACATGAAACATGCTGTGAGAATCCATTCACTGAAATCGCCTAGATATGTAGATACACATATACATACAAATTTGTCTACACATAGTCACAAACATATATATACGTATGTCAGAAGTGAGTTCATACTGATAAATTCCAATCAATTTCATCTGGTCTTTCCTTGCCTTTCCCCATTCTCTCTATCTCCCTTCATAAAATACATGTAATTTCAGAATTTCAGAATTGTTTCACCAACACCACTAAAATAAGCAAATCCCCTTTAAAAAAACCTTTTATCCACCAATCTCTTACTCTGTGGGGACAAAGGGTGTGTAGTCACATTCAAAGTCACAAGTTACTTGGATTAAGCTTTTCTTCTTTAAAAAAATAAAAACTTCTTTCAGTTTGCTTATGCTATTCATATGAATATGATTATGTTCATTTGTTTATGTTTGCTTTCAGTTTTAGGTTTTTACCTCTCATCTTTAAATTTATTTTTGAATACATAGAACATTATCCTCCATCTAAAAGTCAAAACAGAAAAGTACATTCAGAGATGTATCATGCCCTCCCCTCTTCCTCCTACTCCATATTCTAGCCACTTGTTCTGGCTGTCTCAGGTGAGCAAATTTTTTTTCCTTCCTTTTTTTTGTTTTACATTTAAAAGTTAATATATATTCTCTTTTGCACTTTTTCATTTGTTTCTTAACATTATCTCTTAGAAAAATCATACCATACCAATTCAAAAATACCTTTCTCATTCTAACAAATGTATGAAGCTCCCTTGTATATATTTATCATAGTTTATTCAACTAACCTACATTTGGATATCTTAGTAATTTCCCCTATTTTACAACTAAAAATAACACTTCAATGAATTACCTTATCTGTGTGTATTTTTTCTACTGGGCATGTTTCTTTGGGATAAATTCCTAGAACTGGGATTGCTGGGGTGAAAGATAAATGTCCATGTAGTTTTCTTACTGATGGCCAGATTCTGTGCCACTGGTTTTACTACTTCCCATTCCCATCTACAATGTAGGAAAATACCCGTTTCCTCACAATTTTACCAAAGGAATACATTTTTAAATTTATAAAATTTCCCAATATCAGGGGTATCTATCTCAGTGTAGTTTTACTTTTTCATTTCTCTTATTATGGGCAAAATTGATCTCTTTACATATTTAAAAGCATTTTGAAATCAGTTTTGGGGAATTTGTCTATTTGTATCTTTTGTAAATATTTTCCCCCAATTTTATTTTTGTATTTTGACATTACTTAGAGTGCATGTTGTCATGCAAAAATTTTTATTTCTATCTGATGAAAAGTAGCCATCTTTCATTTTATTGCATCTAAATATTGTGTCAATATAGAAAGCATTCCTTACTCCCAGGTTATATTGGAATACACCCTTGTTTTCTTCTAGAACTTATAGTTTCACTGTTTACATTTAGTTCTCTCATCCATTTTGAGTTTGCCTGCTCATGGTGTGAGAAATGTACCTAATTTTATCTTACTCCAAATGATAACTTATTATCCTAACAGCATGTATTCGATTTTTTTATTATTTCAAATCATTTCAGAAATGCATTTGAGAAGTATAACTTGATGTCCTATTGCATTTTAATCTCCTGCAATAAATGGAAATATTCATTTACTGATGTGTTTTTTTTTAAGATTCTAATTGTCCCTTCAATTACTTTGTTTCCCAAAATGTAAGTTTACTTATCTGCAATACATTTCCACTAACCATGGCTTCACTCAACCAAACTACAAATATTTTATAGACCTCAGTTTTATGTCTTCCATTCTGCAGTAAAGATCCAATTTAATATCATTTATTTACAGTCACTCATTGGGATCCTCTCCCATAAAAGAAGACTAAATAAACCAGGAATATTTAGGGCAAACATCCATTATGTAACAGTTGGAAAACTGAACAAAAAAAAATTACTTTAGCAACAGCAACTAAAACAGGAATAGATTACCTACTGCGAGCTAAAGCTGGTTCTCTAACAAGAACTGCATGTTTCCTCACCCACCCTCCATAATCTTCCTACAGCAGTCTTCGGATTTTAAAATTGACTCTAATACTGAGGTCCATTAGAGGCATTTGTACTCTTTGTGATTTATAAAAGTGAAAATCACTCTGCTTTGTACCTAATAGTTGCCCTTCAAGGTGGCAACAAGTTCCTATATGGTAGCGAAAATAAATAATCAGGCTATACTCCTTTATCTCCCCTTTATGTATTTAATCTTGTCTCCCATCTTCAAATGGAAACATATAAAGCATAATGGAGATTAGCAAACTTTTTTCCTGTACAGAACAGGATAGTAAATATTTTAGGCTTTTGCAAGCCATATGGTCTTTGTCGTAATTCCTCAACTCTGCAGCAGTAGCACAAAAGTGGCTATAATTTCCTGAAGAATAAGATTGAACTTTTTGTCTTAAACTCTTTTAAAGTTTTACTATTATTTACATCATAGACTAGGTTCAATGAAATTTAATTTATTGAAATAGAATCATAAATTCAAAAAATCTGATCCAACTTAAGGTGTTTAAAAAGAGTAATGTCTCAGTAGGTATAAACATCTCATAGTTGTTATCACATCCTTTTAATTTACTAGGTTTAACCTTAATGTCTCCCTGGGAAAAAGAAAAAGAAGAAAAGAGAAAAAAAGAGGAAAAAAACCCACAACACCTTGAACTAGAGAACATCAAAAGAAATGGTTAGAGAAGCTAGTGGGACACCTCAAATAAAAATATGTTTAAAAAGCTAAACATACAACGACCCTCTAATTGGCTTTTGCACTCATACACAATAAATGTTCTATGTTGTTTTCAAATGAACTAAATGTTTGGGCACTGGGAGGTAGTTTATAGTATTTTCTTCCCTATTTGCCACACACACACACACAAAAACCTCTATTTTTTCCAATATGAATTTATATAAAGTTCCAAACATCAAAAAATAAATGTCATAAAGTACAAGTACAAAAGGCTTTAGTGTCGGCCTGTGGGCCAGCAAGGCAAACTGATACTTTCACCAGTTATCTTTCCCAAACTTTGAGTAATTATTTTTATTTTACCTAAGAAGCCAAATCCAGACATAGACTGCTTCATTAATATGCTAGACCTCCATGTAATGAAGAATTTCTGGAAACAGATTCAGCATTCCATGACTTCATATTGCCAAACGGCCTTATTGCTGTACCTCAGTCACGCTTACAGTGGTTTGTCTCATTCAGAGCGTATAGGTTCAAATTTAGATATTATTCATGAGAATCCATTACTCTCCATTCAGAGGACTTAATAAATTACCTCTTTTATCTTTTTTCATTGTTTATTGGACCTATTGTAGGAAGCTAATAAGTGAATTTAAATATAGTTTTTGCATGTTGTTAGCCATAATAGAGATAATTTCTATAAGTTTTTTTGTGACCACTTGCTTCTGTTTAACCATAGGCTTCTATTTTAAGAATTAAAATATTAACAAATTTAAACCAAGTCCTTTTTTTTTTTTTTTTTTTACAGATTTATTAATTTACTTGAGGAGAGAAAAAGCATGCATGCGAGTGGGTAGAGGGGCAAAGGGAGAGAATCTTCAAGCAGAGTTCTCTTGAACAGGGAGCCTGAGGCAAGGCTTGATCCCATGACCCATGAGACCATGACCTGAGTTTAAACCAAGAGTCAGATGCCCAACCAACTGAGCCACCCAGGCTCCCTGAGCAAGTTTGTTTTTTTAAAGAGCAATGGAATTAAGAAAGAGGAAAGAAGATACAGTATCAGAAGAAAAACAATATACTTGCAGTATATGATTAGAAAAGGTAGAAGGAGTTAAATCAAAATGTACCTGGATCTTGGAACTTTACTTCTGCCTATAATAAGAGAAGTTATGATATGAGTAATTGGAAGAGAGCCAAATCAGGGTGTTACTATACACGCTGTGCATTTTAGAAGATTAGAAAAATAAACCTCTATTACATAGTGGTTATCATCTTTCCAAATCTGAGTAGGGTGATAAGAATGTTGTGTAAAAGTACCAAGTTCTAGACATATATAGAAACATGATTATACTTTTAATCAGTGGCTCAATTGATCAAGAGCCATACAAACATATAGATACATATAGAAATATGTCAAAGATAATGTTAAATAAATTTATCTCTTTTTAAAAAAATGTTGGTTTATTGTAAAAAAAACATATAGAATACAAATACGTCTGTACTTCCTTGAGGGGAAAAGTACAACTAACCCTTATATTGTGGAACTCTGAATGTTTCCAAACCTTACCCCGACCTTCTTATGTACCCTCTGTCCCCTTCTTCTTAAAAATTCTTGAGATCAGAAGGGGTAGTCCTAGCCCACTGGGTAGAAAATTTTAAGGTACTTTCAGGTAGAAGAGGTTTCTTCTTTAATCTACATAATTAGCATAATCTTAAATTGCAAGTGTGTTTTGATCTATGAAACTGTTAATTACTTGGAACTGGAGATTGTCCAGAATGACAATTATTAACTCTGTTATATTAAGCATAAGAAATTATACATTTGGGTTTTGGTATAATTTAGTGTTGAT
The DNA here is from genome assembly GCF_023065955.2 of Ursus arctos. Lineage (NCBI taxonomy): Eukaryota > Metazoa > Chordata > Mammalia > Carnivora > Ursidae > Ursus > Ursus arctos. The sequence continues at coordinate 71,818,365 of NW_026623111.1, read as the reverse complement.
TCCTATATTTCTCAATTATATTTTCTGATCTGCTTTAGAACATGAATCAAGTAAAACTTGTTTCATTTTATGCTGATTACTTGAATGTTGGCAACTTGTGTATTATATGTATATCAAATATTATTTAACAAAATGTTCAATAACTTAAAAAGTACTGTTTTTCTTGACCATTTTTATAAGTGAAGACTTAATATGTAGAACTAACCTGGATAGTTAAGATTTTTATCCCAAAATAATTAGCCCTTTTAACTTTTATAGAGCATACATTCTATGTGATTATAGAATTCACCACCTACTATCAATTTTAAGAAACCATAGTAATTATACTCTAATTTGAAGTAATTGTTCAATAATCCAAAATTTAAAAACCACTGCTTAATTGAGACAATGTAAAGTACTTCTGACCTGGATAATTACCTAGTTTAAGGGTTTTGTCTTATTGATGACAAGTCTTCTATTGATTCTTTAAACATTTATTAACAAATTACTTTGTAGAAGATACACAGGAAAAATAAATTTAAAGAACTTGAACTTAAAGCCTGGAATTACTATTCTAGAGAAAAAGATAACAGATAAAAAAAGAATTCCTCAAAAATTCCTACAAATTGCAAAAATGAGGAATTACATTATTCAGCTTTGCTGCAGTAACAACCCCACAATCATGGTTGCTTACAATACCAAATATTTCTTTCCTATTTCATGTCTGCTCCATCTCTGATCTACATATTGTCTTGGTATGCTGTCCAGACTGAAGGAGGAGGGGGTATGCCATTTTTATGGAAGAAGGAAAAAGGCAAAAAAACTGATAGAAACTAGCTATGCCCATTAACCCTTCTGTTGCGATGTGATATAAATCATACCATTAGCCAAAACTGGTTATAGCATCTAAGCCAAAATCATTGGGACGGGGATAAAAATTCTGCCTACAGTTTACACAGACAATCCCATGTTAATGAATGGGGAATTGGAACCTTGTTATAAGAGAGAGGGTTGCTGTAAACAATAAAGCAATCTGTCATAAAAGATCTGTGTTTTCCCACCATGGTGGGATTTAGTAGGCATCTCCTCACCAATAGCACCTCTTCATGCTTCTTTTTATTTCTAGAATTAAATGATTCCTTATTCGTATTATATTGAGAAGTTGACTGGACACCCAGCAAAGTAAACTCTGAAAGAATAGGGACGAATTTTACACTTTATGCAGGGAAAAATTTTGTGAACTTTATAGTCATTCTCTTTTTATTTTTCCCTCACCAGTATAACACTGATTGAAATACGTGAAATCACTGCTAAATGAAACTATTTTAATTATAATACTTGATTAATCAAAGTATATGACAATGATGAAGACTGGAGACAATAGGGATGGTGAATTAAGTTCTTCCTCCAAAATGAAGCATGATGGAGGCTTGATCATATAACACATAACTAGTATGTTTTAAAAAGAGAAACACTAAAATGTATGCTGTTAAGCAGGAAAAAAAAATGTGTAAATCTGCCAAGAATTTCAGAAGCAATATTAAACTGGTAGAGGCAAACAGGAAAGAAAAAATACGCTACACATTTAACAAGTCTGTTGTTTTGAACATTATGGTCTTCCTGCTGTTATATTTGCTAAAGGGCATAGAACTATTATTAAGTAGAAGGCAAAAATCACAGCGCAGACTAAATGGAGCATATTACTGTGAGTAAATATTTGAGAACGCTGAATTTAATATTAGCTGCTATTGAACAAGAACAAACTTCAATGTCAGTAGTTATGGATCTGACCACATGCTTGTCATAAGAGTTCTAGTTATCTCATCTGACACCCTAGGGAGAAAATAGAAGGGACTGGCAACAATGAAACAAAATTGTTTCATGCAAGCTAAGAAATTATTTCCTTAAAATTCATCCACCCATAGAAAAACATCATTATTATTTTTAACAAATATCCACACAAGAAAATTTTATATACTGCATTTATCCTCATATATTTTATATAATAACAGATGCTAAGAATAAATGCCATCCAAACTAAGTAAAAATGTAAGACATTTTTGCTATTCAAGACATTTCCTGAAATCATGCTAGACTTGCCAGGTCTTGCTTTAGAATGTCTGCCACACAGAGCTCTTTGTAAAATATTCACAACTACTTAAGGGCCAATTCCAGGTGATGCCCCACAGGATAATAATAGATTGTGAGCATGTGATTCAAGGACATCCAACACATAGGAAGCCAATAACCAAAAGAGGACAGCCAGGTAATATTGAGGGAGTAAGTCATTGGTAGTGGAAGGTAAAGATGAAAATCCATGATATAGTAATGTGTGACAGTGGCCATGGTGTTCACTGTATAAGACAAAGTTATAAGGGAGAAGAAACTGTGACTAGGCAAAAAGCCTACTGGTAAAGAGAGAAGACAGCAAACATGAAAAGAGAAGCAGATTTCAGAAATGAGAATAAAGAGTGAGAGAAAACAATCTCAAGAATTGCTTAGGTTCCAGTTCTATTGCCAGGGCACTTGTATCTTACAAAAAAAAAAAAAAGAAAGAAACAAACACCTCCTTTTCCCAGAAACTTCCATGAATATAATCTTTATAATTAAAGACTCCAAATAATATATATGGCTTATATTTTGACTTTTTTTCCCTAAAGTAAGATTACTACAAATCCATTAAGTTAAAGAATGATTTTTAGTTACAAAGTAAATGCAAAAGCAAATAAAATACAGAAATTGCATATGGTAATCATAGTGTTTTTTATGTTATTAATCATGAATGCTAAAACTATATTTTATACAGTATGAGATAAGGCAAATGGAGAACTTAATAATAAGCATATATCATTAAGAACCATTTGGGGCACCTGAGTGGCTCAGTTGGTTAAGCATTCCACTCTTGATTTCAGCTCAGGTCATGATCTCAAGGTGGTGAGATCAAGCTCCCCTCTCCCTCCCCGCTCCCCCTCCAACATTGGGCTCTGCACTGGGCATGGAGCCTGCTTAAGATTCTCTCTCTCCCTCTCCATCTGCCCCTCCCCCCACTACACACACACACACACACACACACACACACACACACACTCTCTCTCTCTCTCTAAAAAAAAGAATATTAATTCCCTATGATGGTTACGTTCGGAGGTTTATGGAGCTTCCCCATTCCAATCATCACAAAGTGGCCCTATGCAAAGTGACTGACATATAGTAGGCACTGTGTAAGATCTTATCAGATGAATTAATTAAGGAAAGAATAAATTATTCAAATAAATATTTTATCACACTGTTTATGATTTTACATTTTCAATTTGTTTAATAAATGTGTGCATTATGAATTCAGTTATAAAGAGTCTGATTCTACTGAACCAAGCCAAAACACACTGATTACCTCATTAGTGTGTCAAAGCATTCTTTAAAAGAATTTTTGTTAATTAAAAAAATCACCTACTGTGTATAGTAGGCTATGAAAGATATAAGAATTGATGTATTGTTCAAAACAATACTTCATATTTGCATTTTACATAGGATATCAAAAATACACAAGGTAGTTCATGATACATTTGCTAGAAAGGTACCATACTGTTAAATTACTGAGAATGAACAAAGTTATTTTTTTAAAGATTTATTTATTTTAGATAGAGAGAGAGAGCGTAGGGATAAGGAGAAAGGAGAAAAGCAGACTCCCTGCTGAGTGGGGGCCTGATGCGGGGGCTCTATATCTCATAACTCTGAGATCAAGACCTTAGCTGAAATCAAGAGTTGGAGGTCTAACTGACTGAGTCAACCAGGCACTCCAAGAATAAATAAAATTATTGCAATAAGCCAACAATGTCAGAGACCAGAACTGCACTATCCAATATCTAAACCTGATAGCCAGCCAAGCACTTACCCATCCCCTCCTGGTCATTAACAACTCAACAAAAATTTATTGAGCACTCATGATGAGTTCTTCATTGTATTAGTGAAAGAGTAAGCAAAATATAATCCTTACTCTCTTAAAATTTACCTACTAGTCTACTGAGTCCAAAAAGGAACATTCGTATGGATGTATGGATAGATGTGTGGATGCAGGCATGCTTGCACGGATACAATTATTGCTTACTTCAGGTTAGCCTATTTATAGGCCACTGTGATGTTCCTCCAATGCCCCAATAAATATATATATGGAAAAACACTGAAAGCCTCTCTCAAACAACTAAAATGCTAATATCCAAGCAGAATACACTATTCACTATCTGCCCTGTGGGTATTATCTACCTTTTATCTCCTATATTATGGATACCAGGTTAACTTTATAATAGCTGGAAGATTATTTTTGTGAGATTGGGAGTTATACTACTAATAGTTTTCTCTGTATCTTTACACAATCTTGTTAAGGTAGATATATCAGAGGAAAAATGAGAGTTAATGGTGATAGTTGTTGCCATATTCACAACTTTATGGCAAATATCTTCAAAATTTTAGGGAAATGCAATGAATAATAGCAAATAATTAATTATTTGACAAAGAACAAGTAACCATAGATTAATAATCTGAATTATGGATCTTATGCACTAAAAGAAGAAAGACCTAATAAAATATTTGAAGACGTTAACCCACAACTGTGTTAAAAATCTTTTTAAACTAAATATGAGAATTGGTCCTTCATATAAGATCATATAGTTAGGATCGCGTTAAATGGAATTATTAATACACTTTTCTTTTTGGGTTGCCAATAACATTCATTAGGGGCAGTTCCAATAGGCTGCCAATCTCAGAAACACTCCCTCTCCAATAAAGTAAATAATAGCTAAGTATTGGGAAGAATCCATCTAGTTACTAAACTATGATGTAATTAAATAGTATTATGCCAATATTTTACTTAAGGTATTAAACTTTAAAACTGAGTGCCTTATTTCCAATGAAAAAGTTTTATAAATTTAAAATATTTATAGAAGAATTCTTGTATCTCAAATAAAAATGAAGCTAACTGCATTCCAAACTGAAGAAAATCTGCTACTGAACTATGCTACTTAAAACAAGGTTAGGGACACCTGGCTAGCTCAGTCAGTAGAGCATGCAACTCTTGATCTCGGGGTTGTAAGTTCAAGCCTCAGGTTGGGTATACAGATTACTTAAAAAAAATAATAAAATCTTTAAAACAAGGTCAAAAACACAAACCACGAGACTATGGACTCTGGGAAACAAACCGACGGTTTTAGTGAGGAGGGGAGTGGGGGGGATGGGCTAGCCTGGTGATGGGTATTACGGAGGGTATGTATTGCATGGAGCACTGGGTGTTATACGAAAAGAATTATGGAACACTACATCAAAAACTAATGATGCACTGTATGGTCACTAACATACCAAAATAAAAAACAAAAAAACACAAACCAAATTATAATTATCTAAAGACTTAATAGCTGTTTTGCAGTTGACTATAGCAAACATTTCTGCACAAAGATTATTCAGTTCTTACAATAATATACACTTGCTGAAAAGGTCATGTGTATTCTGGAACCTATTGAGTTAAATTTAAAATATGTCAATACTGTACCAAATGTGCTGAGACATCCAGGAGACTCTAAGATATGATCAACGCAACAGACTGAAGACCCAAATCAATGGACTCAAGTTAAGAATCTCGTTTATGACATCCTTGTCTGCATCCAAAGTTAGATGGTCCCAAACTAAAAAGTCAGTTGTTCCTAAATTAAAGAGGGAAAAAAACTGAAAAGATTGCTTCTGACCTGAAAAGGTAGTCTTGCCATTTAAACTGAATATAGCAATAAGATTTTGATCAAAAAATACACATGTGCATATATCTAAATTAATCTATTTAATGGATTCATTGACTCCTTTAATCAAGGAAAATGATGTAAATATATCTCAAGGGTTCTCTTCCAAAAGCTAACTCTAAATGTGAATATTTTATTGAGCTCTGAGTATCTGTCAGATACTGCTATGTGCTATATTTATAAAGCTTTCCTTAATTAGAGACGGGAGGAAAAGAGGAGAACTTAGAGGACACTAACAGCAGCCTTCTTGTGTTTGATTCATTCCTTGACAAGTCAGTTTAGTTACTGAATCAGCTGGTACCAGTTTTTTCCTTAGTTATTTTTGGCAACTTCATATTTTATGTCTTCTCTTCCTCATATTTTGTGTCATTCTCTTACCTGTATATATATTTTATGCTTCAGTCAGTCTAGATTACTTCTATCTCTAATTCAAGTCCACAGAATTTTACTGTGAGTCAGTCACTCTGCTACATGTAAACCATAGGTCATGTCTTCAAGAATTTTATGGATTCCTAACTTGATAGCAATTATGCTAGAAATATGTTTTGAGGTATAAAAGAAAGTATTTTATCTACCTTGCCTTTTTTGTTTTTAAGATTTTATTTATTTATTTGACAGACAGAGAGACAGCCAGGGAGAGAGGGAACACAAGCAGGGGGAGTTGGAGAGGAAGAAGCATGCTCCCAACCGAGGAGCCTGATGCGGGGCTCAATCCCAGAATGCCAGGATCACTCCCTGAGCCAAAGGCAGACGCTTAACAACTGAGCCACCCAGGCGCCCCTATCTACCTTGACTTCTTGGAGGAAATGATCCCTGGATGAAAACTGGTTGGAAAAATAGGATAGTATCTTGTGAATGATAAGGAGAGAGCATATCAGGCATATGACAATTTCTTTAGAGCCAAAGGCAGCAAACCAGGATTGAGATGATGACAGTCTGAAACCCAGCTTGGATTTTTTTTTTTTTTTCTTAATGATAAGTATAATAGTCCCTTTCAGAAGTTCACAATGTAGTCAAGTACATCACTGAATACAATTTAAGGTCTGAAATGTTCTTACCCCAGATATTCTCAATTTTTTTCAGACCTCTTCTCAGAGATGCCTTGCCTAACCAGCATTATAAAATAACAGCCCCAAATCCTGACTATGCTTTCTTTTTCTTTCTACAATTTTTCACCACTTGATATAGTATATTCATTCATTTAATCATTCTCTGCATCCTACCACTAGAATATAAGGTCTGTGAGAGTAGGAAATTTGTCTAGAGAACTAACTTGGCTTATATTTAAATGCTCAATAACTATTTTCTTGAAATGATGCATGAGCAAATGCAGTCTTCACAGCAAAAGCACTTCAGGCTCTTCAAACCCACGTTCCTAAACAGCATTAACTAGAATCCCTCTTACCTGCTAATATATTCTTCACTCTGTATATCTTGCCTCTGTTAATAAATCCTCTACTCTCTTAAATATCCATGAAAACACACTCCATCTCCACCATACCCTACATTATTTTTAGTTCTCCAGGCCTAATGATTCTTTCTCCACAAAATCTCTGAATCTTTCTTACTTTAATCCATTCCCATTATTGCTATGCTGCTGAAGGTTCTAACCATCTCTCAGCAATAGCTTTTCTCTCTCTAAAAAAAATAATAATTTAAGTAAATTAAGAAGTTTCTGCCAATGTTGCTTGTTCTAATCTCTCATGCCTCCCACCCATTTTTCTTTTCTGTACTAGGAAGTCTCTTCCTAGAGTAAAATTCATATGATGTCACCTTTTCTAATTATCTGTGCTAGACCATAAAAAACACCAAAACTCCTTAAACTTTTGAGATTTAATGAATATCTCAATATACATTTTGGCAAAGTAATAATAAGAAACATATAAGTAATTTCCGCCTTAAGCTAATAAAATATATGTAAAATATTAGTTTCCTGCCTAGTATCTGCTAGACTCTCAGTGAAGGCCACTTTTCCCCTTCTCCATAAGACTTGGTATCATCTTTCTGGATTTTGCTCTTTAAGACTTGCTTAATTATTAATCAGCTGAGAAAATTAAATCATCTCATTAACTCTAACATTAACTTTTTATCTTAAATGAATCCACATAGTCACATTGTTTAAGTCTGTCTTCCTGGTATATTCAAAATCCCAGCTCATATGTAACCTCCCCTATCCTATTAGTATTCTCAACTACAGGTAACAAAAAATCAACTCAACTTAGCTTTTAACAGACAGGAATTTGTTGGCTTATATAAATGAAATGTCCAATGAACAGGAAAAGCTCAACAGTGTGTTAAATATTAATGTTCTCTCCCTCTCTCTCTCTCTCTCTCTCTCACTTTTCTCCTCTCCTCCATTCTCCCTATCTTCATCCAGACTGGTGTCACAATCCTTCTCCTAAATCATTCACTGCATCTATGGCCTTCTCATTGGCTGAGCCTGAGTTATGGTGCCTATTCCTGGAGCCCGGGGGTGGAACGAGACCCATCCAAAACAAAGGGACCCCGAAGGAGTGAAGAAATTAGTCACTTGCCAGAAGAGGGTGCCTGATGGGTAAAAATTACAGATCCACTGCATTTCTTAAACCTGAATGACTGTCTGGGATACCCATTTTTTTCCCTTGAACTGGTGTGGAACCCAATTTTATTTATTTTATTATTTGCTGCTTGAAGGTTGGTCCCTAAGCCATTCCTGTTTTTACTCTCAGCACATAACACAGTGAATAGCATTTAAGAATTCTCTTAATGTCTACTGAGTTTAAAGAAATTTTCCATCATTTTTCATTTTGTCTTTATGCACATTTACTCATTTGTTTATCACAACAAATTTGAAAGAAAAATGGCATTGGCATGTTTATTTGTTGATGCAGGGTACAGAAGTGTCTCTCACATCAAATGCATGGCATATTCAATTCTAAAACTCAGAATTTCTAAGTACTCTTTCAATTTTAAATCAAAAACTCCACAATGCCTGTGCACAATTTATCATGATGTATGATACTTTCCCTTAAAACTAGCATTAGAGATGCAAGTGAGTTTGAGTTCCCCCCTGAACATTTTTTTCTGATGCGGTGACCATAAGAGAGTTACTTAACTCTCCAACTTCAGTATCCTCATTTGTAAATGGGGATAATATCGGCACCCATCTTCAAGTTTGGGGAAATAAAATAGATCATGCCAATTCACACTTGGCACTGTTTCTAGCATAAAGATGGTATTCCTTCAAGTGTGTCTACCAGCACTAAAATACCCCTACTATCACCACAATCCCTGCTAGTACTATTATGACTACTAATCTTGTTGCTGTGTACTGCTGGACATGAAATTATGTACCAATAATTAGCATCATGTTAATTCCTAAAGCAAAATCAAAATTATTTTGACTTTCATCATTTCACTATAGCAGAACAAGATTGCTTAACCATTTTTTAAGGGGTAACTCCCCCCGCAACCAAATTTTGAGCTCTGGGATCCTGAGTGCTTTAAATTTTGTTGTCTACTATTAACCACAGCAATGCTTCTCAAGTTACTGTGAATTTACCTTTAAAAAGGAAAACAAACTATTCTTAAAACTATTCTTAAACAATGCAATGCTCATACAGTTTTAATAGGTAGCAGCCTTTGTCATCATACATGTCTGTTACCATTTCCCATTAAATGCTGAGTTTGCCTTTGCATTTGCTATTGCTTCCCAGACCTTCACATTGGCTCCTGCTCTCCCTTCATTCGTGTCTCTAAGGAAGAATTTCCTGACTATCCTATTTGATATAGCTTCATCTGTCTTTCCACACACTACTTAATTTTTCAACCTAGCACTTAATATTACCTGATTGTATATTACTGTTTATTTATAGTCTACCCTCCCATCTTCCCACCAAATACTAGCTCCAAGAGTGCACAGAAACCTTATGCCTTGTTCACTCCTGTGTCTCCAATTGCCAGAAGAGTACTAGGCATATGGTAGGTTCTCAATAAATTTTGTTAGTTTAGGTGAATTGCCTCTCAAGTGGTTAATCCCTTGTCCCACATTATATTTCTCATAACAGGACAATTGTATCTGTTACTATTAATGTACGGCATCAATTATTCAGTCTAAGAAATCAGCAATGACCATTGTATGTGGAATTGTATAACCAGTGTATGATCATTATACTATATTTCTTTCATAAAATAACACTTTCAGGGGCGTCTGGGTAGCTTAGTCAGTTAAGTCTGACTCTTGATTTGGGCTGAGGTCATGATCTCTAGGTCATGAGATCGAGCCCCGCTTGGACTCGGCACTGGCTATGAAGCCTGCTTAAGATTCTTTTTCTCCATCTCTCTCTGCCCCCTCTCCCCACCCGCCACTCGTACATGTGTATGTGTGCTCTCTCTTAAATAAATAAATAAAGTAAAACTTTCTAAGACCATGATAAAATGAGCAACATTGTTAAATTAAAAAAAAAAAGAAGAAGAAGAATTGGTAATCTTAACAGGAAAATCAAAAGTATTCAGGTATATAAATCATTATATAGCTCTTATCAAGTCATATCTATTGTCTTAAGGCAATTTTATACCATTGATACTTCAGTGTTTCCCACTGAATTTGAACTAATCAGAACATAGTCAACATTTGTATTATGGGTAATTAATAATTCCAGTAGAATATGTTAGAGGGCTCACCAAATTATTAACTTCATATTAGCAAACTCAAAGGAAGAGCAACTTGAAACAAAAACAGAACAAATGCATATTTGTTCCCTATAATTTGTTCCCTATGATGTTCCATATAAATTGAAACAATGGGAAAAAAATAACTCTCATTAATACAATATCATATGTTTAAATTAATGTAAAACATAATTTGGGATACGTGTGCCTCTAATATTTTTCCTGTGAGCATTTGAAATTTTTAAAAATAATACCTAAGATGATCAACAGGGCAAAAATATCCCCATATTTCATTTTCTCCAGTGATTTAATAACATAATTTAATGTTAACATAACTCTTCTCATGATATGTTACAATATTCATTCATTTTTGAGGTAAATATTCGTATGTCAGAATCTGTTTTATACCTCAACAAACCAATAATTAGCACTCAAAAGAATTTTAAACAAAAACAGTCTTTACTCATCTCAAATATACAAAAGCTTACCAAGGAAAGGAATTCAAAGCTTAAGGATCTTTTTAATCAAAATACATTAAGAAATTAGTATTCTTTCAGCTAACAAGCATTAGAATTACAGTGACAGTCTAGCAACCTCCCAGCCATACTTCTACTTGTATATTTATGCGACGAAGAAAATGTGAAGTAAACTCAGTACTGTTTATCATGATATATAGTTCTAAAATAGCCTGGTGATGAGAACAAAAGAATATTGTATAGATGGTATCAGGAAAGATATTCCCTATCTTATGAATTCTCTGTCTTCAATTCAGCACAGGTAAGTAAACGACCAGAGGACACTTCACCTCAGATCCATCTAAAGCAATCTTTACCATGACAAATTGCTTTAAAACTTATTTAAAACAGGTTGGAGTATAAACAAGTGCATGCATGCAAAATCCAGATTAAAGTCCCTCAAAATCCCATGGCTTTGAACATTGGCATTTTTATGCTTTAGTAATAATTATTTAATTTCACAAACACATCTTACATATAGCTTATTTTGTTTCCCACATAAAACAATAACATCAGGTTTAAGGCTAAATCTTATTCGTTTGTTCTCTACCAATGCAATTCTTTTTGATGTTGTTGAAATCAACTATTGCAACACTATTAACAAAGTAGCCTATTGTGGCATAATACCATAAAATATTTTTTAAATGGCAATAATATTAAGTTTTGAATTTACAAAGCAATTTATACTTCTATATTTATTCGTATTATTTATATTTTTCAACTATCCTAAATCTCAAACTGACCTTCATGTATTTGTCAATGTTTATACTATCCATGTCCTATAGTTAAAATTTTAAATTGCAAAAGGCTCAAATTGAACAGTAAATGTGAAAATAAACAAATTAAGCCTTTCTTCCACTGTAAGAAGAATGTCCATAAATGTTATCTATAGGGCATTTTCCTCTGGTAACAGCTGTTTCCTATTGCTGTATATCAGTTAATAATCCTTTCCTGCTTCTGCCAGAAAAGGCATTTAGATAATATTTAAAAGAGGAACTCTAATATTTTAGGCTTCAAACAAATTTTAAAATTTATAAAAATAACAATACTTACATGCTTTCATCTTTCAAGGTCATTATAACAACAAACTTCAGTGTGTAATTTGTATGTTTAATTTTCCATTGTAATGGAAAAAATCTGAACATTTCACAAAAATGCAAACTGGTAGATTCAGATCTAATTTCTTTTGTAGTATATTTTATTACAGAAATGTATATCCCCCCCAAAAAAATGCAAACCCATTTTGAACAGCTAAATGATAGGATTCAAAACAAAAAGAATACTGTAAATTTATATTTCAAAACTTTAACTCATGACTTCCCATTCAGTACCCTGGAGGTTGTCATTCTCCTCTCAAGGGAAACACTGAGCAAACTGTAAATCAACAACTCTTCTTAAAGACATCAGAAAAGTGAGGTCACAAGACAATCACTGCCTCCAAGATTGGAGAGACAAACAGGTAGATGCTACTATGCATACAAAATGGTACAGCCACTTTTGAAGACAATTTGGTGGGGTTTTTTTGTTTTTTTGTTTTTTACAAAATTAAGCTTAGCCTTACCATGTGATCCAATGATAGCACTTAAATTGGTATTTACTCAAATGAGTTGAAAACTTATGTCCATACAAAAATCTGCACACAGATCTTTATAGAAGCTTTATTCAAAATTGCCAAAACTTGGAATCAACCAAGATGTTTTTCAATAGAGGAAAGAATAAACAAACTGTGATACTTCCATACGATGGAACATTATTTAGTAATAAAAAAATGAGCTATGAATTCCTGATATAACATGCAGGAATCTTAAACACATATTGCTAAATGAAAGAAACTAATCTGAAAAGACTACATACTATATGATTCCAACTAGATGACATTCTGGAAAAGGCAAAATTATGGAAACAGTAAAAAGATCAGTAGTTGCCTGGCACTTGTGGCAGGGAGAAATGAACAGATTCTATCAATTAGAGAACAAAAGTCCAATTCATTATACTACTCTATCTTCATCAAGAATCATTCATTGAAAATAATTTGCATTTTAAGATAATCATTTTGTCAATAAAGATTTTCAAAAATCCCAGGAAATAATAAGAAAATTAATAACTGCCAGGAATATAGTATTTACAGTATTTTAACAACTTAAGTTGATGTCTTTTCAAGCCTCAGAGAGGCTATGTTATTCATTAATATTTTTTATTTAATTTCACACATACTTATTGCCCACAAGCACTTAAGAAGTCTGTCTAGTTACATGAGACCTCTTCCCATTGAATAATTATATCAAATATTTAATATTTTTATCTTTATAATTCATTTATTTTGAGCACAACAATTTCAACCCTCAATATTAATTTAAGTTATAAACAAATACCTTTTTCCTAGTGTTCTTGTGATCACATTTAAAGTTGTTTTCTCTGGGTAGTAACTATACTGTCATTCAATTAAATCTAAATCCCATTTAGTATCTCTTTTTCCTTGTTTGTTTGTTTTTTTTTTTACCCTTCCTTCCTTCCTTCCTTCCTTCCTTCCTTCCTTCCTTCCTTCCTTCCTTCCTTCCTTTCGTGGGCTCTTAGATTTGTGATTTAAAAGCAAGTACTTTTTTAAAAACTTGAAATTTTATAAGTATATAAAATATGTCACTATTTTCCAGTAAATCTTTTTTGTATTCAATCCTATTCAATTTCAGTATTCTATTTCACTTATAGCTATGTTCAATACCATACATATGCTGTTACTTTACTGTTACTTTCTATTTACTCATCAGTAATTGAAAGAAATCATTATTATTATGCTGTAGAATATAGATACTTACATGTCATAATTATTATGCTGATTATTCTATTAATATGTGTCACTCTCCCAGACTTAAATCTTTCATACATCTCCTTCAAACACCATATCGTTGAATCACTATTATTTACTTTTGCATTTCTTAAAATAAACTGCATTTTTACTTATATGTATTTAAAGAGGAAATTCATTTCAGTACCATGAAAGCAAAACAAGAGGAGCTTCCAATAAATAGAACATAATCATCAAATACAAATATCATGAGAACAAAGCAGTATTATTAAATTTTAAATAGGGACTACTGCCTGGTAAGTGTATTAATCTAGTGCCTCCACTCTCTTTGTTAAAGTAGAAGATTAAATGTGTTAAGGTGTTAATGACCTATAATCTCCATACCAAGATTTAATCTGAAAAAACGATAGATCAGAAGAAATGTTAGATATTGTTAAAGGAAATTATAATCTCACTCTGCTAATCAATATTTCTTAAATCTAAAGCAGCCATGTCATCTCTGCTATAATCCAAGATACTGATTCCACACTTGGGACATAATGGCATAGAGATTTGTGCAAGAGGGGTTTCCTTTATCTCTGGAAAATGTGTTTCATAAAATGGTAGATCATTATCTACTTGGTTTATTTTTACTGTGTTTGCTGAAAGGCTTTTTTTGACACAAAAATCACTTTTTATTAATTTTCTATCCAAAGGGAAAAAATATAGCTAAAACAGAAAGAGCAATCAAGCCATAAAGTGGAATTATATTTCAGTTAATGAGAAAAGGTTTTTAAATCATAGAGTTAAATCAGTTTAAGTATTTTTGTTTTTTGTTTTGTTTTGTTGTTTTAATGCTTACTGAGTACATACTGTGTTCCAGGTGTTATTCCAGGTGCTAAAATGGAGAACAAGGAAATTTTTAGAAGAAATTTGGCAGAAGAGAAAAAGCATTAATCTTCATTATTTGTGTTCTTTTTTACTATCAAGTAGGCAATATTTTACCATAGTAAAAATATTTTACTATAGAAGTGTAACATATATTTAAAATGTATTATTTTACAAGATGTTAACTCATTCAAAAATCCTCACCATCTTTTATTAGCTTCCAAAGCACCAAGATGTCATTTACTTCCTTACATTTGAAAGTATAATAATTTGTTACTTTTTTCAGATAAGGAAGTAGGGAATAAACCAAGATGTCTGAATGACAACATAAACGTGCCTAAGGAAACGCATGAATCACATAATTCTTGTGCACGGAAGCCAAATAAAATGAGTAAAAGAAAGATGCATTTATCAGTGGGGAAAGTGTCTAGGAAAAAGTCTATGTAACCATATCTGGAAATAGGGTATTATCACTACATGTAACTGACACATATTAGAAGAAAATATGAAATCAGTTTTAATGAGTTATATGTGTAGAGCTCTATCCTCAGTCAAGAATTTCTCTTCAGGGGCGCCTGGGTGGCACAGCAGTTAAGCGTCTGCCTTCGGCTCAGGGCGTGATTCCGGCGTTACCAGATCGAGCCCCACATCAGGCTCCTCCGCTGTGAGCCTGCTTCTTCCTCTCCCACTCCCCCTGCTTGTGTTCCCTCTCTCGCTGGCTGTCTCTATCTCTGTCAAATAAATAAATAAAATCTTTAAAAAAAAAAAAAGATTTCTTTAAAAAAAAAAAAGAATTTCTCTTCAGGTGACGAGAATAATAGAACTGAATCACTAACATAAAATGAATGCTGAATAATCTATCTTCTGTTTCATTTTGTTTTTATGGGGACAAAATGGAAGAGACGTGTTATACACATGAGATAACCTGGGAAACTTCAACATGTTTAACACTGTAGTAAAAAAAAAAAAAATGTACTTCAATCCTTATATTTTGGTGACTTTTCAAAGTATCAGCCCTTACTCTTTCAATAAAGCAATATACGATAATGGCTAATACATCTAACTATAGATCAGGCTACCCAGGTTTAAATTCTATCTCTGCTACTCACTTAACTCTAGGACCTAGTTAACTTAGTAAGCCTCTTCAGCTGTCACTTTCTTCATGTAGAAATGAGTATGATAATATTAACTATCTTATAGTGTTGCTATAAATATTAAAAGTTAATACATGTGATGTGAAATGCCTATGGTAGTGCTTGACACAGAGTTAAACCTCTTAAAGTTTAATTATTTCTATTTCTCTTTTGTATCATTGTTTTTCTCTTACTGCAGAAATAATAAAACTTAAATATTAAAAACAAAAATCTTGATATTTAATAGATATTGTGCAGTAAACTCTTCAGAACAGTTGTGGCTTTGTATCCTAATTAAAATATTAGAATTATATCTCCTCAATTTTCCCTTTTATAGGGCCTAAGTTTTCGTTAGTTTCTTTCCCTCTACTAACAAGTTTATTTCTAAAATCATCCATTTTAAATCATAACATTTCTCCTTATAAATGTCTATACTACCTAAAAATACTGTTCATATATTGTAGTTTATATATATTTTTCACACACAAAAAAATACTCAGAGGTTTAGATTTTGGAACATTTGGGGGTAATATGGGTCAATACAGATTTAAAAGCAGGCTTTAGATTCCATATCATAAATTTGAATTCTGACGCCAATGTTTATGTAACCTTATGTGAGCTACTTACATGAAAACTTAGTTTCTGTAAAATGAGACACTGTTAAATTCTCTGCAAGCATATTCTGAACATCAAATAAGACGTACATAGCTCACTCAGGGCTGTACATGTTTGATTTCAGGGGTACAATAAACATTGGATATATTTATTAAAGAATAAAGCTTTATAATTTCCAAATAAATGTATGAGTAACTATCATTTTATTCTAAAGGCACACCCCAAATATTAAAGTGTACTTTCAACTGTATTCAATTTTATCTGCCAGAAAATATTAAAACTACTTTTAAAAAGAATTGCACTTATATTCTAAAACTAATAATCAGAACTTTTTAAAATCCATAGCTCTTTGTAGTTTCAAACATTGCTTTGAAACTAAGAAAAACACACACATACACACAGAGAATTAATCAGTATGCTTTTTGTTTTCCATTGACAATGATGCCCTTTTGTAGCTTTCAATTATAAAGAGAAAATTATGAAAATAAAAGCCCAAGTCATCCTAGAAAGCAATGATCTGAAAACAAAGCCAAAGGACTAGACTGAAATCATTTTAATAAATTTTATAAATGTTGAGAACAAAATAGTAGAAGATAGCAGAATGAAATCATAGCCTAGCCCTCTGAGATCTGGGATGCAAATTTACCATGCTACTCCACAAGTCATTTTATATTTTCATTAAAATGGAAAAACTTAACAGGAGTTTCAATTATGTCCATTATGCCCAGGAGACCAACTTTTGAAACTAGGCCAACAGATCTTGACTAACTGATAAAAGCTAAATGGTTTTTTATATTAATTGTATGTTATTAAAGCCAGACAGAAATACTTAAAAGAAATTTAAACTGATCGGGTTCTATTTCACTGAGTTCCCACAAATTCATATTCTGGTACCCACTGTGAATTGATATAGAAATTCCTGTGTATGAAGTAAAAAGATAACATAAAATCAGAATCACAAGAAGTGTAGTTACAATAAAGAAGATGCATACACTGCACACTCTTCATTAAATTAGGACACCAGGATAAGTTAAGATTCTTTAAAATAACTTATCAAAGCATGGTAGAAGATAGTTTGTATAACTTGATGATTTACCAAATTAATGCATTTTAAGATAATTTTTTCTCTTTCATATGAACACATAATTTCCTGAGATTAATAAGAACTAGGTGTTTAAAAAATTGAAAATTATCATGTCATCTCAGTGAGAGTATGAATTCTTCTTTGATGATGTGGATGTCTTTTATTTCTTTTTGTTGTCTGATTGCTGAGGCTAGAACTTCCAGTACTGTGTGTGAACAACTTGGCATCAGGGAAATACAAATTAAAACCACAATGAGATACCACCTCACACCAGTCAGAGCCTAAAATTAACAACACAGGAAACAACAGGTTTTGGTGAGAATGTGGAGAAAGGAGAACCTCCTTGCACTGTTGATGAGAATGCAAACTGGTGCAGCCACTCTAGAAAACAGTATGGCAGTTCCTCAAAAAGTTAAAAATAGAACTACCCTACAACCCAGCAATTGCACGACTAGGTATTTATCCAAAGGATACAAAAATAGTGATTTGACGGGGCACATGCACCCCAATGTTTACAGCAGTAATATCTACAACAGCCAAAATATGGAAAGAGCCCAGATATCAATCAAGGGATGAATGGATAAAGAAGATGTGATACAGACAGACAGAGAGAGATAAATATAGATAAATATAGATAAATATAGATAAATATAGATAAATATAGATACCATGCATATATACATATACCATGCATATATACATATACCATGCATATATACATATATAATGGAATATTACTCAGTCATCAAAAAGAATGAAATCTTGCCGTTTTCAACAACATGGATGGATCTAGAGAATATAATGGTAAATGAAATAAGTCAGTCAGAGAAAGACAAATACCATATGATTTCACTCATATGTGGAACTTAAACAAAACAGATGAACATAGGGGAAGGGAAGAAAAAATAAGATTAAAACAAAGAGGGAGACAAACCATAAGAGACTCCTAACTACAGGAAACAAACTGAGAGTTACTGGAGGGAGGGAGGGAGGGGGATAAGGTAACTGGGTGATGGGAATTAAGGAAGGCATTTGAAGTAATGAGCACTGGGTGTTGTATGCAACTGAAGAATCACTAAATTCTACTTCTGAAACTAATAATATAGTATATTTTAATATAAAAAATAAAAACTTAAAAAGTTTATATTTATAATCCCCAAATTAATGAATCCATATATGTTATTCCTAAAGCTATAGCAGATAACTGCTGTTTTTCTCAACTGGCATCTAATTATTTTTCATGAAACCATATTGGAATTCACTTATACTTAGTTCAGGACTACCATTTTGTTAACCACCATGATCGGTTCATTGGTGTTAATTTACCCTACCAGAACCAAAACTATACCATGAGCCTTCTGCTGTAGATTCTGGGAAAGAAGAAAGTAGTAGCTGCCTTTGGACTAAAATCTGAACGATGTTGGGTGTCTCAACTGTTGTTGCCATGTTGTTACCATGCAAAGCCAGAGACTGAAGTAGAACACAGCAAAAAGCAGAGCCAGGATGTTAAGAGATGCCAAAAATTGAGAGCTCTGTTTATTTCTAAACCCAGCTGCCTCCAGTCCTACTCCCAACATTCAATCTGGTTAAATAACCAGGAGCTGGCTCTGTTTCACTTACAAAAAAAAAAATGTGACTCAAAACCAAAAATTCATAAATGATCAAAGGTAAAAAGTCTCTATGTAGGAATCATTTAAATTAATGTATTTATTAATTTAGTATTTATTACATATCTATCAGATGTCTGGCGATGCAAATGCTAAAACATAATTTAGAATCCATTTTGAATGAGTTTATTTTTCATTTTATTTTTCCTTCTAGGACATCAAGCCCTCTTAAAGCAAAGATGTACTTGCCTGATATAATTTGAAGTCTCCTATACCAAAATAATTTTAGCATTGAAATAGAATTCTATGGGTTAGAAGATTTACAGGAGACTCATAGATAAACGTTATTTCTCTCTAATCAGGTTTGATACACTGATATTACATAAAACGTCACCTCCGTAAAATTGTGTCATTACACGGAAACATCAAAAAAATAGGAGTTTATACAGTCTTTTCAGAACTGAATGATTGATTAGATTCCTTAAAAACAAAACAAAACAAAAAAAATGGGAATAGTATCTTATGGTACAATGAATAAATTGTTTAGTAGATAAAGCATGGATTCTGGGATAATACCTGGGTTTAATTTCTAGCTCTAACGGTTACAAGTTTATGACTTTGTCAAGTTTCTTAAGCTTTTAAGACATTATTCCCTCATTCGTAAAGTGAAGAAAATCATACAAACTTTATGGATTTTGTAAGGATGTAAATTATTAGGAATATAAAGCATATAGTACATGACCTGATGTATAGTAATCATCTAATAATTACGGGTTTTTAAATTATTATCACAATAACAAAATATTATAATAAGATAAATTGGGAGTTCTGAGAGAAAGAAACACAAACATTGAAATAAAAAAATGGCTTATTTTTTTCTTATAATTTCAGTAATTTTTCAATGATTTTGTACATGGACACTTTTTATATTATTTCTTTAAAATTTTAGAGAGTTAAAAATGTGGTACTATTCAAAATTATTTAGAACTATCATAAAATTAAGAAAATGCAACTATAAAGAAATCAACTTAGATTGTTTTCTTTAATTATGCCTTTCTTTGACATGATCTTGCTAAGTATGACATACAAGAAACTTATATTACCTAAGCTGTGAAGCACTGATAGAGTCCAAAAGTGAAAAAAAAAAAAAAAAAAAAAAAAAATTTTTTTTTAAAGATAGTTCTCAAACTCATTATATGATATGATGGGGAAAGAAGAAGAAAAATTGAATGGTAAATGAATAGTAGTCTTGAAGTAAATGCAATATTTTTGGTCAAACTGCCTGTTTTTCAAAAGACTAATACATGGTATTTAAAAACTTTGTGCCTTCTTTAGGACAGAAAAAAATTTATACTTAAAGGGAAAAGTGCATTAGCATATGGACATCATAGGAACTTTGATAGATTCTGGTTTTCTGGTCTTTACTTTTGGGAATATACTAAACATTCAGTTAGAGAAATACTGAAATACTGCATTAGCTGCTTCCGAGTTCTATGTGAAGTCCTTTACATTACTTAATGTGCAACATTTATTCTAATTCCTACCTGCAAACCCGTCGTTATGTGTCAACTTAGATTTTTAAGTGCATTTTAGCTTATTTGACATAATTATATCTTGATATTTTATTTTAAGGCACTTTAAGGGATTTTAAACCCTGTGCTCCCTTCTTAGTTCTATCTATGAATTATAATACACTCAGGTCAATTTGTTTATGTAATCCACTTATCATGCTCTTTTCACTGCCCTCCCCTAATATCTAAAAAGTATCATATGATAACACCTGAACTTTGATTCTTCCAGAATTACAGAGTTGTTTTCTTAACTCCCAAAGACATGCCCCCAGGGACAATTCGGTGGACTTTTATGATATGACTTAAAGAATCTGAAATGGAATGCTATCTCAGTGCATACTGCTATACCCTCCTCCATGAGGTTAGTGCATTCCTTGCACAGAGGATTCACCCTATATTTTGCAGGCTTGTCATTAATAAAACTCTTACATTCTCAACTTAGCTTTTATCATGTAGTGACAGGCAGCACGGCCATGGCTGCAAGGCTGTTGGGGAAGTCTAGGCTGGGGAGAAAGAAGTTACAGAAACAATCTGGGGAGATTTACAAAGCTCATCTGGATAATAAGATTATCTAACTGCTGGATGGAAAGAGCATTCTAGTCCAAGGGGGCTGAACAATCTTTAATCTGATCAAGACTATTCCAAGGGGTTTATCAGAAGAAAAGGGCAAAGGCATTAGGTTTGGTTAGGTGCTTGCACGACTGAACCTAAAGTATTGAAAATATTGTTTTCCCTCACCTCTACCACCACACAAATCTCCCTCCACTGTAATTTAAAATTTAAACAATAACAAAATTTTAAATAAACATAAGATAGTCTTTATAAGGTACTGAATCTCCCATCATGACTTACTTTTTAACATAAAACCCTCATACATTGGTAACTTTATAAAAAGGCCTAATCTTCTCCCAGAGAATGTTGAGATAATACCCCTAGGTCTTGCAAACATCTGTGTTGCAGCTATTGTAATTGAGGAGGAAAAGCCTTGGAGGATGGTTTCATCCAGGCTCACCTGGCTAGAGCTTATAGAGTCCAAAATCAGACCCAGAAATCACCCAGAAGAGGAAATAGGAATAGGGTGAATTCAAAAATCCCAGCAGGCAAACCAGTCACAGTCAATAGGATTTAGATGAAGCTGCAGCCCAAAGTTCACAAGACGGAAAAGCACCAGACACCAAAATGGAAACACAAAACAGAAACAGACTACATTCAAATATACTTCTTAAAGGGCCAGGCTCTTTAATATATTTCCAATTTTGATTAAGGAAGTAGGCGGGGCTGATTGTACCAGACACAGCCTTTAGTATCAAAAGGTAGTTAGACAGGACTTGACACTGAAGAAAAATGTTCTTCTTTGTGTATTACTTGGCTTCAAAGTTTGTGTGTTAAATTAGGAAACTCTACAGTGGACATTCATGCATTGGAAATAAGCATTAACATTCAAACATCTATTCAGTTCTTATTAATCCCTTTTAAAACATTTGTCTTAATTTTTCAAGAAAGATAGACTAACTCCCCTCTCTTAATATCATTACAATAGCTTCAATAATCTAAACTTGACGTTTTCAGGAAGTCTTTTCATCTTAATTCAATTAGAGTGACTAGAAAAAAAATATAGTAATTATTTACCTACTATTGATGATGTTTTTTTTTAAGAGAAAGAGAAAGAGAGCAGGGGAGGGAAAGAGGGAGAGAGAGAATCTTAAGCAGGCTCCATTCTCAGCACAGAGCCTGACATGGATCTCATGACCCTGAGATCATGACCTGAGTGGAAATCGAGAGTTAGACACTTAACTGACTGAGCCACCCAGGCGCCCCATCTACTACTGACAATCTTTTTAAAATATATATGACAGTATCAATTGGCATAGACATTAAGCCCTTTATGTCATGTCATTTTGTCAAAAGTTACTCTTTTCCGTATCTCTACAATGAAAGTTTTGAGTCTTCACTGTGTATAAAAAGCATTTTACCAAAGATGTTCCTTGCATTCATTATGCCCCCAGTTACAGCACTGCATTAAAGGAAAAGACATAGCAAATACTGGCTTATATTCCCTTGTGCAGTAATAGCTAAGATTAAAGATAAGTGATTTTATTGACCAGCTCTATAGGATTTATGGCTTTATAGATTATTAAATACTTGCATCTCATCAACTTCTGTCAATAGTGAAAGATGGATTCTAATTTTCAAACAGACCCCCAATCACGGTAGAGTAAGTTACACATATGCAAGGTGCTCCAGAAACTACATGCACATATAACTACTATTGGGCTGCATTAAAATGTAGCTTGATGAAATGGAGATTATCTTATCAACAACAGTTAATGGATACGTATAAACACAAACACCATTACAATGGAATTTCAAATCTCTTTTTCTCTTACTAGGTATGCATATGTTCTTCCTTTATTCTCCGCTACGTTATATAAAAGTATGGCTCTGCTGAATTTGTTCTTCAAAGCTATGACTAAGGGAAATAGGGGAGGAAATGAGAACACAGCAAATGGGAAGTAAAATATGACCAGAAAATAATTTTGTGATTTTTTTTTACGTATGGTATGTTGTGAAAATGTATACACAGCTCAAATGATTCTGCATCATTGGCAGTGACGATCACACGTTAGCAATCTTTCTTGTCTTTTTAAACCCTGAATCAACTCCCAGTCAACATGATTTAAACATGTTTATGTCCCTATTTCTTTGTGATGCTGCTAAAGAAATTACCCCCATTGTCCACAATCACACTCGGCCTGATGACCCCAATGCTGTCTTTCTTCACCTGAAATTTTCCCCTCACTTTTCCTATAAGCATAAAAACAGTGCCACTGAAAGAAGTCCTCTTTTTTGCTCTCTTTGCTCATGTTGTGGATGATTATTATCATGCTCTTTCTCTGCCTGGAGAAAGTATTTCCATTCCATTCCCTATGAGAGAAAGGTCCCTTTTTCTAACCGTGCCTTATTTATCCCCCCCAACAGAATGAACAGAATAGGTCATTGCCTCATTCATGCCATTGGGAAAATGCCCAAAACGAATGCCCTGCTTTCTCTTTTTGGTCCTCTCTCCTCTCCCTCAGAGCCACCTTCCTAATGTCTTTTCTCCTTGAACAGTAAGCTCCCAGGGAATAGAGGGTGGGCCAGGCAGTGAGGACAGCTGGCGTAGGAGGCTTGCCATTCACCAGCTGCTCACTCTGCTTATTCAGTAAGCAGCAAACAGGATGGGCAAGTTCACACGGGAGTGGGGTAGGGAAACAGAAAGTACATTTTGGCCTCAGTTTCTCCCTGTGACTCCTCTCCAGCTTTATCTGATCTTTCCCGTCCTTACTATAGGGACTGTTTTCCCACTGGCTCAGAACACTTAACAGTCTATGTAGAATATCAAGGCTCCAAGCTTAAAAATTCCAACTCAGAAATGCCTATTCTCATTCTTGTGATATTACAAAGAGTACATACTAATCTTACTCAGAATAATACCAGTCTTTCAACTAAAAAAAAAAAAATACACTGAGAAGCCTTATTTCATCTCAGTAATAAAACCCTTAAGGCAGATTCAAGACATACAAACACTGAAGATTTTTTGATGTTACACTCTTTTACGCCCCAGCTCATGTTGGTTTTTACTTACCTCCATAAATACATCTTCCCCACTAAGTGAGCTTTACACATATAGGAAATGAGAAACAGATACAATTTCAATATAGAGACACCAACGCACATACATATACAATTAGACACAGAAACTGTCCCACTCAACTAAATGTCACACACATGAAAATGCACTTGCATATGGATATTTGCCTATTTAAAGGTAGAGACTGATACACAAATACAGCACACTGCAGAGAGTACATGTCAACACGAATTAAAGGGTTTTAATTTATTTAATTTAATTAAATGGTCTATTTGGATGTCTCTGATCAGTAGGAAGTGTTTTCTACCTTGCTTTGTAGGGTTTTCTTTGCAGGTATGTATGTGTTCTCCTCTTAACTTCCTCTTTTTTTTTTTTTTTTAAGATTTTATTTATTTATTTGACAGAGAGAGAGACAGCCAGCGAGAGAAGGAACACAAGCAGGGGGAGTGGGAGAGGAAGAAGCAGGCTCCCAGTGGAGCATGGAGCCCGATGTGGGGCTTGATCGCAAAATGCTGGGATCACGCCCCGAGCTGAAAGCAGACGCTTAAGAACTGAGCCACCCAGGCGCCCCTTAACTTCCTCTTTAGACTGACTTTGGAGAGCAGCACTGCTTTCCTCATGTCTCCCCACCCCCTACTGTAAATTGTACAGTACAGTCCACATAGATGTCTGTTGAATATTTTAATATTTCTTATTATATTAACAAACACATCTAAGGAAAACCTAATGGACGACATATAGCCAGATCCAGGCACATGTTCCTGGAGAAACACATGAAACTGAGAGAAATATGATGCTGAATAAAAGTCTGGGTTTGAGAAGATATGAGCAGGTGAGATTGTTGGTTAGAAACAAAGAGATTAGGAATAAATAGGGAGGTAAAACAGACTGGCTGTCTAACAACGTAGCCCCAGGATTTTGGCATCAATCAGGCAGAATTAACATTCTCAGTAATCTCATAGAATGATTAAATTTTCCATTTTCTCAAATTATTCATTACTTAATTTATGTAAACATTGGACTACTTAAAAATCACACTGAGTATTCTTTCAATCTAACTCTTAAATTTCTAAGTTGTTTGATTTAACTCAGCAAAAACCTTAAAAAATTTAAAATTTAGTGCAATGGCTAGATCATGCTCATTTTCCAAACCATATGAGTAACCTCTCAGTAATTGTTGCACTTGTAAATAAAAAAATATTTTAAAGGCAGAAAGGCTGTCACTTAATCCTTTTTCAAAGGTAATATTTAATCTGTTTTAAGGTAATCACTCAAACCTAAGTTCAATCAGAACAGTTCATTCTGCCTTGCTCTTTTGCTATTCACATATCTTTTTTTTATAATACCAGATCTCAGCTCCTAATAACTATATTTATTTAGTTGTTTTAAACTATAAATTTCTCTAATAGGATTACACAAATTACAAATATAAATTGCATTATTTAACTATTTCCTTTATTAAATTTATGAATTTATTTACTTAATGATTACATTACTTATTAATGTACAGGGTAGCAGCGTAATTAAACTGGGTATACGTGGCTGTATATATGAACTCAAGGGTGGTGTTCTACCTTATTCCATTTATAGAACTGAAAGTCATGATCGAAGAAAGTAGGAGGTACAACATCATTTGAAGAAAAGCTTAAAAATGAAAATCTGCATTGTGTTTTCGCCTAGATAATGGAAGAAAAGAGGGAGAGAGGGATAGCAAATGAACATAATAGTAACATGATCTTTGCCTTAAGAGTAAAAAGGAAAGAGTGCTTTACAGATAGCTAGAGTCCTTGCCAGAGTTTCTAATGCTTTCCTCAGCAAATAAGTTGATTGCAACTGAATAATTTTTCAGGTGACATAACACATGCAACTCCAGAAGACAACTCATTTCCATTCTGAAGAATTCTATGATAAACAAGTTATTTTATCTGAGATACAGTGACAGATGATTAAGACAGTGCATTATACTGTATTCAGAATTCTTTTTTCAAGACTATCAATCCAACCATAATGGCATGTTATAAAAGCATGCACACTTGGACAATTCCTCTTATAACAATAGCATTCCAAATGTTTCTGCAGATGTTTGGTGAAGATTGCTTTTGTGACAAGAATGGATGTTTAGATGCTTATAAGCATAAAAATCGAACACAAGAACAAGGAGAAACATTCTCCCATGAGAGTTAAATTTGTGCCTCTCAAGTAGTTTGGAACTGAAGTTTCAGTGTGGGACACTGAGTTTAATAGCTTTTATCCATATTACAGAATAATGTAAATTATATCACCATTTTTAATGGAGCAGTGTATCTCCCCCCAGAAACAAAGCTTTATTTAAGGCTTTACAGGGAAAATGTCAAGAATTTGTTGTATAAAAAAATGGGTTCAGAGTCCACCCAGTTATTTAGCAGCATGACAGTAGACGATGTGACTATAAACTGAATTAGCAGCATAAAGACTTGATAATGAGCCACCAGCCTGTGTTTGGTCATTCGAGCCCTTGTTGATCCTGATGGATGTTGCAACCGCCAATACTCTTACTTTTTCCCCCTACTTTCTTCCGTAGCACTAAAATAAATAGTCACAACTGAAGTAAAGTCTTCCTTCTTTTTTTATTAGAACATATATTATATGAATCTATTAACTAGTTTTTCTACAAAAAACAAAAGGAATTAGAGACTCTTGTAGCGAGAGAATTACAGAGATATTAATGGCAATTTTCCATTATTCCAGTGTATTTATTCTTACATCCATCCTGTTCCTAAATGACTTAAATTTACTATTTACATATAAAATTTTCCTTTTCTTTAATAAAGCTTTTACTTAAATTACGGTTAGTTAAAAGTACAGTGTAATATTAGTTTCAGGTGTACAATACAGTGCTTCAACAATTCCATACAACACTCAGGGCTTATCTCAGCAAGTGCTCTCCTTAATCCCCATCACCTCTTTTACCGATCCCACCACCCACTTCCCCACTCATGGGGAGGGTATCACTTTGTTTTCTACAGTTAAGAGTCTGTTTCTTGGTTTGCCTCCTCTTCTCTTTTTATATCCCCTTTGTTTGTTTGTTTTGTTTCTTAAATTGACACATGAATGAAACCATACAGTATTTGTCTTTCTCTGAGTGACGTATTTCGCTTAGCAAAATACTCTCTAGCTCCATCCACGTTGTTGTAAATGGCAAGATTTCATTCTTTTTGATGGCTGAGTAATAGTCCATTGTGTACGTATACCACATCTTTTTTATCCATTCATCAAATGATGCACCCTTGGGCTGTTTCCATAATTTGGCTATTGTATCATGCTGCTATATGCATGCACATATCCTTCTGAATTAATGTTTTTATGTTCCTTGGGTAAATATCAAATAGTACTATTGCTGGATTTTATGACAGTTCTATTTTTAACTTTTTGAGGAGACTCCCTACTGTTTTCCACAGTGCTGCACCAGTTTGCATTCCCACCAATAGTGCAAGAAGGTTCCCCTTTCTCCACATTCTTGCCAGCACCTGTTGTTTCTTGCATTGTTGATTTTAGCCATTCTGACAGGTGTGAGTGGTATCTCATTGCAGCTTTGATTTGCATTTCCCTTATGAACAGTGATGTTGAGAATCTTTTCATGTGCTTATAAGCCATCTGTATGTCTTCTTCGGAAAAATGTCTATTCATATCTTTTGCCCATTTTTAATTGGATTATTCATTTTTGGGGGGTGTTGAGTATTGTTCTTTATATATTTTGGATACTAACCCTTATCAGATATGTCATTTGCAAAAATTTTCTCCCATTCTGTAGGTTGCCTTTTAGGTTTGTTGTTTCCTTTGTTGCACAGAAGCTTTTTATTTTGATGAAGTCCCAATAGTTTATTTTTGTTTTTGTTTTTGTTTCTCTTGCCTCAGGAGACATATCTAATAAGAAGTTGCTATGGCCAATATCAAAGAAGTTTCCCCTCTAGGATTTAATGGTTTCAGGGCTCACGTTTTGGTCTTCCATCCATTTTGAATTTATTTTTGTGTTTGGTATAAGAAACTGGTCCAGTTTCATTCTTTTGCATGTTGCTGTTGAGTTTTCCCAACACCATTTGTTAAAGAGACTGTCTTTTTTTTCCACTGGATATTCTTCGCTGTGTGGTCAAAGTTTGACTATATAGTTGTGGGATCATTTCTGGGTTTTCTATTACGCTCCATTGATCTATGTGTTTATTTTTGTGCCAGTACCGTATTGTTTTGATAATTACAGTTTTGTAATATAACGTGAAGTCTGGAATTGTGATGCCTCCAGGTTTGCTTTTCTTTTTCAAGATTGCTTTGGCTATTCAGGGTCTTTTGTGGTTCCATACAAATTTCAGGATTGTTTGTTCTAGCTCTGTGAAAAATGCTACTGGTATTTTGATAGGGATTGCTTTACATGTATAAAATGCTTTGGGGAGTATAGACATTTTAACATTTGTTCTTCCAATACATGAGCATGGAATGTTTTTCTATTTCTTTGTGTCATCTTCAACTTCATTCATCAATGTTTTACAGTGTTCAGAATATAGTTCCTTCACCTCTTTGGTTAGGTTTACTCCCAGGCATGTTATTGTTTTTGGTGCAGTTGTAAATGGGATTGATTCCTTGATTTTTCTTTCTGCTGTTTCATTATTGGTATACAGAAATGCAACAGATTCTGTATGTTGATTTTGTATCCTGCAACTTTACTGAATTCATTTATCAGTTCTAGCAGCTTTCTGGTGGAGTCTTTCTAGGTTTCTGTATAAAGTATCATGTCATCTGTGAAGAGTGAAAGTTTTATTTCTTCTGTATTAACTTGGATGCCTTTTATTTCTTTTTGCTGTCTGATTGCTGAGCCTAGGACTTCCAGTACTATGCTAAATACAGTGGTGAGAGTGGACATTCCTGTCTTGTTCCTGACCATAGAGGAAAAGCTATCAGTTTTTCCCCAATTAGGATGATATTAGCTGTGGGTTTTTCATAGACGGACTTTATTATGCTGAGGTATGTTCCCTCTAAACCTAGTTTGTTGAGGGTTTTTATCATGAATGGATGTTGTATACTGCCAAATGTTTTCTGTGTCTATTGAAATGATCATTTGGTTCTTATCCTTTGTTCTACCAAAGTGGTGTGTCAGGGTGATTGACTGGCAAATATTGAACCATGCTTGCAAAGCAGGAATCAATCCCACTTGGTTGTGGTGAATGATTTTTTTAAATTTATTGTTGGATTCGGTTTGCTAGTATTTTATTGAAGATTTTTACATCCGTATTCGTCAAGGATATTGGTCTGTAGTTCTCTTTTTTAGAGGAGTCTTTATCTGGTTTAGGTATCAGGGTAATTGCTGGCCTCATAGAATGAATTTAGAAATTTTCCTTCCTTTCCTAGTTTTTGGAATAGTTTGAGGAGAACAGGTATTAACTCTTCCTTAAATGTTTGGTAGTATTCTCTTGTGAAGCCATCTGGCCCAGGACTTTGTTTGTTGAGAGTTTTTTGTATACTAATTCAATTAATTTCCTTGCTGGTTATAAGTCTGTTTAAGTTTCCCATTTCTTCCTGTTTCAATTTGTATGTGTCTAGGAATTTGTCCATTCCTTCCAGGTTAAAATGTCTATGTGCAAACACATACAGTTTTTCATAATATTCTCTCGTAATTGTTTGCATTTCTGTGGCGTTGGTTGTTATTTCTCCTCTCTCATTTGTGATTTTATTTGGGTCCTTTCTCTTTTCTTTTTGATAATTGCTAGAGATTTATCAATTTTATTGATTTTTTCAAACAACCAGCTCCTGGCTTCATCAATCTGTTCTATTATTTTTTAACTTCTATATCATTTATTTCTGCTCTAATCTTTATTATTTCCTTCCTTCTGCTAGATTTGTTTGTTGTTCTGTTTCTAGCTCCCTTAGCTGTAAGGTTATGTTGTTTATTTGAGATTTTTCTTGTTTCTTGAGGTAGGCCTGTATTGATATGTACTTCCCTCTTAGGACCACTTTTGCTGCATCCCCAAAGCTTTGGACTGTTGTGCTTTTATTTGTTTCCATGATTTTTTTTTTAAATTTCTTCTTTGGTTTCCTGGTTGACCCATTCATTGTTAGGTAGAATGTTGTTTGGCCTCCATGTTCTTGTGGTCTTTCCTTTTTTTTTTTTTTTAAGTTGAATTCTAGTTCCATAGCATTGTGTCAGGAAAGGTGCATTGTATGATTCTGAACTTTTTTGTATTTGTTGAGGCCTGTTTTGTGAGCTAATATGTGATCTATTCTGGAGAATGTTCCATGTGCACTTGAAAAGAATGTGTATTCTGCTGTTTTAGAATTGAATATTCTGCATATAAGTCCATCTGGTCCAGTGCGTCATTCAAAGCCATTGTTTCCTTGTTGATTTTCTGTTTAGATGATCTGTCCATTGCTGTAAGTGGGGTGTTCAAGTCACCTACTATTATTGCATTATTATCAATCGGTTAAAAAAAAATAACAATTTATGTTTGTTATTAATTATTTTATGTATTTCAGTGCTCCCATGTTGGGGGCATAAATATTTACAATTGTTACATATTCTTGTTAGAATGTCTCCTTTATGATTATATAATGCCTTGTTTGTTTTTTTATAGTCTTTGTTTTGAAGTTACTTTGACCAATATAGGTATTGCTATTCCCCCTTTCTTTTGACACCCATTTGTGTGATAAATATTTCTCCCCCCCCCCCCCCACTTTCAATCTGCAGGT
Organism: Ursus arctos; assembly: GCF_023065955.2. Lineage (NCBI taxonomy): Eukaryota > Metazoa > Chordata > Mammalia > Carnivora > Ursidae > Ursus > Ursus arctos. The sequence continues at coordinate 71,787,422 of NW_026623111.1, read as the reverse complement.
GTCTTTAGGTCTAAAATGAGTCTCTTGTAGGCAGCATATAGATGGCTCTTGATTTTTATCCATTCTGACACCCTATGTCTTTTGATTAGTCTTTAGTCCATTTATATTCAAAGCAATTATTGATAGACATGTATTTTTTAGTCATTTTACTAATTGATTTGTTGTTTCTGGAGAGTTTCTCTGATCCCTTCTTGTCTTTGTCACTTTCGGTCTCTCCCTTCTACTCAAAGAGTCCCCCTTAATATTTCTTGCAAGGCTAGTTTAGTGGCCACGAACTCATTTAGTTTTTGTTTGGGAAACTCTCTATCACTCCTTCTACTGAGAATGATAGTCTTGCTGGATAGAATATTCTTGGCTGCCGATTTTTCCCATTCAGCACTTTGAATATATTATGCCACTCTCTTCTGGCTTCCCAAGTTTCTGTTGAGACATCTCTAGCTAGTGTTATGGATTTTCCCTTAGAAGTTAAAAGCACTTCTTTTGTTTTGCTGCTTTTAAGGTTTTTTCCTTATGACTATATTTTGCAAGCTTAATTACAATACGTCTTGGTGTCTTGGGAAATGATACCAGCCACTTCCTTTGTTCCCGAAGAGGCATCTCTGTGAATGCTGCCTCTCAGGGAGGTGCTCCTAAGAATAGCGAGTAATCTCCACCATCACCCCCCTACCCTCTTGTGCCCCAGGCATCCTTCAGATCCCTGTTCCCACACTGTCTTCCTCCAAGTATTTTGCCTGTCTTCTCTCCAGGAGCAGAATAGTGTCCTCCGGGCTCTATCCCAGCCAAGACGGCTGACCTTTAAAACTCCAGACTTTAGATATGGTGTGGGCAGGGGCTTGTGCTGGTCTTCTGGGGAAGGGGCCTGCCACGCTGGGACCGAGGCAAGCTTGACTAAGAAGGACAGTCCCACCAGAGCACAGGGGGGTGGGTCTTGGTGTAAGCAAGTTAGGCAGTCAGGGTTAGTGCTGAGCTGCCTCCCTCAAGTAGGTCTGTGTTTAGGTTGAGGTGCTGAGGAGCAAGATGGTGCCAGCCAGTTCCTTTCTGCCCAGAGAGGCATCTCCAGGAATGCTGCCTCTCAGGGACACGCTCTGAGAAGAATGATAATCCCTCCTCAGTGTTTCCCAAGCACTTTTCAAACCACTGTGTCCGTGTTGTTTGTCCCTGGGTCCTTGCCTTCCTGCTTTTTAGGAGCAGCACGTGCCCTTTGGGCTCCACCCCAGACAAGCCTGCTTAACTTTAAAACACCAGGTGGTAAGCCCCTCTGGTTATAAGAACTCAGGAAATTCGGTCCCTCTCATTTTCCAAGCCAATGGGTTTGGGGAAATGTTCTCCTTGTGTATTCCCCTGTATGCTCCCCTCTCCCTCTTCACCATGACCAGGGCTCCCTCTGCTCTACAGTACCCGTGATCCGCTTCTCTCCTGAAACAAGTCTCTGTACTTCCTACCTTATTCGATGTGGCCTCTTTTCTCCCTTTAGTTGTGGAGTTTGTTCTGTCAGTCTTCAGGTTGATTCCTGAGGTATTTAGGATGACCTGAAAACCATCCAGTTGTGTTTGTGGGACAAGATGAGCCTGGGGTCCTCCTACTCCACCACCATCTTCCTCTCTAAAATTTTCCTACTTTGATTTATTTCTCTTTTAATTATACATTCCTTGAGACCAGTGAATCTTTTTTATACTAATTGAAAAGTACTTACAATCTAATATTATAGTTTATAAATATAACACAAGGTTTATAAGCATTCAATAATGCAGATAATGATGGTAATAATATTATCAATGTAAGCAATGATTTCCAGATTAAAAAAAGAAAATGATACTTTGATTAGCAAGGAAAATATGATTTTGATTCAAGAATTTTTCAATTATGCTATAACTAATTATATTATTTTAAAAATAGCATCAACCAGAAAATAAGATTCATCATACATTTAAATTAGTTTTTAATGACCTAACTGGTTTCAACACAAAGAAAAACTGACTTCAACCATGTCAAGTAAACCAACATACCACATTTTTAGAAATTATCAAGATTTCAATAAGTTAATGAGAATCTAATGTCTCATTATCATTCATTTTTATTGACTTAAGTTTGTTGAAGTTTCATTAAGGTATTTGTATATATGAATCTAATTTTGATGAAGATGAAAACAATTTAATGTTAGAAATACATTACAAAGAGTTTCTATTAATAATACTGAAACGTTTGAAAGATACACGATTTCATGTCTAGTCTGACAACACTTATTAGTGAACAAATAGCCTATGTCAGACGTCTAAAGTGCATTGCATCACAAAGACACGGGGTCCCTGTGCTGATTGAGCCTTGTAGGTGGTGTGCTATATCAAATAATCAGATTTTTCTCAAATGTGAAAATAAATATCCAAATTTAAAAAAAAAAAACTATGGAGATTCTGTTTCCATTATTTTATACAAATTTATAAAGGTTGGTTGACAGGGAGAAGGACAATTTTCCTACGGAATTGTCCAAGGGCTGAGATCTGAAAAATAAATAGGAATTAACTAGGTAAGAGGAAAGAAAAAAAGGCTGAGTGCCAGTATCCTGCAGTAAGAAGAGGCAGAGAAGAATCAGGAAGAAAAGGTCACTGTGGCAGAGCAGAAAGCCAGGAGAAGCCTGAAAAAGATGAGGCTAGGAGGACAGGGAGGGCCAGATTTTACAGGCCCCTGGAAAAACATTAAGTTTTTCTTAAGTGTGCAAGGGTGAATCTAGAATTATAGTCAGATGATTAGATGTAGATTTCAAAGAACAATGAAAACAAACACAAAATAAAAAATAAAACTGAAGTGTCCGTGGTGGAATATAACAATAGAGGAAAATAGGTCAGGCAGGACTACTGAAGAAATAACAATGAAATATTTAATTAAGTCACTCAACTCCCCTGGATGCTATTCTTCTCAAATGTAAAATAAGGGTTGTCCTGGATGACTTCAAATACGCCTTCCACGTCTAACATTCTATGATTTGGGTATTTGGAAAGTGAAATCTGTACTTTATGGCCAGGATACTGGTGATAGAAAGTAAAGTTGATAAAAGCTGAGACAGACATCTCTCCAGGGCAAATGATCTCCTTGATCCTATTGCAACAGAGTTATTTTAAATTGGAAAACTGAAAAGATAATGAAAAATTTTTATTTCTGTTTTCAAGGAATAAATTAGCCTTTTCAGCAAATTGCATATAGTTTGCCCGAGGGAAAGAGTAGATTTCTTTTAACTCAGCTAAAGGGTTATTTTAATTTTTTCAAGAGTAATAAGAGAATTTTCTGCAAGTTGAAAAAAAAAAGTAGGGAAAATATAAAATTACCCAAAAGTCTTTTAGAGTCATTTCTTAGCTGTTTTGTCACTCCACATTTGCCACAGTGACCAGTGTAGCTACTCCATGACTTCAAGTATATGGTCAGTGAGTATTACTCTTAATGTTTGTCTCCAATCGTAATCTATCTCTATAATTTCAAATCCATATTTCCCACGACCTCCTAATATCAATAATAACAGCAAAATATAAGTAACAGAAAAAAATGTACTTCTAAATAACAATGGACCCATAGATTATAAAAGTCCTATTTCTGGATGATAATGAAAATACTGCTTATCAAATCTACAAGTAAGTAAAAGCCATCCTTAGAGGGAAATATATAGACTTAAAGGATTACACTAGAAGAAGTAAAGGTTGGGGCGCCTGGATAGCTCAGTCATTGAGTGTCCAACTCTTGATTTTGGGTCAGGTCATGATCTCAGTGTTGTAAGATGTAGCCCCGAGTGGGGCTCCATGCTCCCTGGGGAGTCTGTTTGAGCTTCCCTCTCTCCCTCTCCCTCTTCCCCTACTCACGCACTCTCTTTAAAATAAATAAATAAATCTTTGAAAGAAAGAAAAAAAGAAAGAAAGAAAAGAAAAAAGAAAAGAAAAGTAAAGGCTAAGAATTAGAGTTAAAAATCCAAAATTAGAAGTTAAGAAAAAAATAAAAGAATTACCCAAATTATACAGCAGATAGAAAATACTACTCTCAAGAGTAGAAATTGATGAAAAGAAAAACAAAGGAGGAACAATGAAGCAGAATGACTGACAAAATTATCCAGCCTTTTAGCAAACTCTAAAAAATTAAGAACAAAAGAAAGAAGGCAAACAAAAGCATTAGAAATTAAAGCAGGACATGAGTATAAATGCGGCAGGGAGTAAAAAGATAAAAATATTATCAACAAATTTATTTCAAAGATATTTTAAGTTTAGGTGAAATGGAAAATTCTGAAATAAAAACTGCTAAAATCAATTCAGGAAAAAAATAAAAATAGGTTTAGTTCTAAAATATATTTCCTTTTAAATACGTGTCATTTTAAAAAATAAATATAAAATCTTCCCAGAAAAACATCAGAACCCCACATTTTTACAGGTAAATTCTTATGAATATTGAATAATACCAATAAGTATGCTGTTTCAGAAATGAAAAATAGGTAACATTGTCCCCCTAACAAACACTCAGTATCATCTATGAAGCCCTATATAACTTTGTTTTTAACCCACCAGAGCAAGGCAAAAAAAGAAAACAAATTTACAGGTGAACCTCACTCCTATAACATAGATACCAAAATCCTAAAGAAAATAGCAAACCAAATCCAGTAATTTCAAAGAGAAATATCTAACATATTGCACTTATTCCAAGAATGACAGATGCTTCAAAATTAGAAAATCTATTAATATAATTAGTATATTAAAATATCAGAGACAAAAAATTAATGTTTATCAAACAAAACTAAATTATACAACAAATATCATATTCAATAATGACATTTTGAAAGCATTCCAGGAATAAGAAAAATATGTCCATCCTATTTCAATTCAACACTGTATTATGAATTCTAGCTAGTACAATTGTATAGGAATAATTAATAAAAGCATCAGCAAATTAGAATAAAGTTGTCATTATTTGCAGATCATGTTTTACTTTTTAAAGTAATAACATTGTTTGGTAAGTTTGCTGGATATAAGATCAGTATATTAAAAATATTTTCCCTTTATCTTTCAATTTGTTAATGCTCATAGGTATTTTAACTTCCGTTCCTCCTGGGGAAGATAAATTAGAGCTCTATATGATATGAAGCCATATTTAGACCCTGCAAATAGAGGAAAGTTAAGCACAGTCTTTACTAATAATACAAATTTAAGTATGGTTTATGCCTACACGGCCGATGTCAAAAATGTTTTTGTTTTTTTCGATAGAATCCCTTTGTCACATATATATTTAGTTGGTCTTTTATTTTTAATTAATCCATACAGACAAACCATTCAGGTAAGTTTTACTGAAATCTAAAATCCAAAAGTTTCAGATAATATTTCTGTGGTTATATCAAGAGCTCCTTTCTATGTTTCTTTATATATGTTAATCTAATCGATCGAGACCTTTAATGAACAAAGTTATATACAAATATCTTAAATATACATATTTATTCTAAATCCAAATTTCTAGAATTCAAAACTCAGAAAAGCAAATTTTATACTGTTAAAACCAAAGCTAATCACTCAAAGGAAAATCCAGAAGGTTTGGAAACATTCATTTTTAAATTGATTCATACATTTTTAATCAATGAATAAACATTTTCATTTCTCAAACTAAAACTAATAAATCTTTTATTCTGTGATGATACTATTATAGGCTATGAATATTTAATTACATTTTCTAAACTTTTTTTCTTTGCCGTGAAGACTGAGCAGACTGTTGCAATGCATATTGTTACCGGAAGTGAAGGAGTGCAAAAGTAAAGATGAGTGAATTGGTTCACACATTAGTCATATGGCAGGCAGCCAAGTCTGGGAAGCTTTAAACAGTATTGGGAGTAGAAATAGATGAAAGAAGAGACTTTTATTTCAGAATTTTGCTGTTGAGATTTGATCTCATGCTGAAAATCTGTAGCACTATTAACCTTGACCCAAGGCTAATGTTCATTTTTTTTTTTTTCTTTCTTCATTCAACTTTTCCTTGTGAGAGCCAGTTCTGGGTGCCTGATACCTGTTCTCCCTTTCTGCTTACAGACCGAATCTTGATCCCTACCCCACCTTCCTTCACAGGTACCAGGGTGTACCAGCTCATCTTATTTGCTCTTCCTAGCTCTTTTGCATTTATAAATGGCACAGAGCACAATTCTAGACAATAAGCTAATGGCAATAGTTGGTCCTTGTCAAACGACTTTTATTTTCCAAGTAAAGATTCTCTGGGAAATAAACCTTGGAACCCTTCTTTTTTCTTCCTGTCTTGAATCCAAACACAAAAGCTCAGATGTATAATAGCCATCTCTTATGACCATGATAACAAAAGCCACCTATTATGTTAATAAAACAAGGAATCAGAAAGACAAGATGATTGCTAACCCATCTGGTACCTTGGGAATCATAAATAAGGTATTCCCTCTGGACAAAGGGACACCTGAGCCATTCACTGCCCCCTTTTCACACACAAGGGACCTATCACCATAACTAAGGTGCTCAGTAATGCATGGTAGTCCTAAGAAAAAGTCCAGCACCTGACTAATTTCATTAAGGCACTGTTTCAACCTTAGATTGCAATTCCCAGATTTCCCATACTTGAAACAAATAAATTCTATGTTTATACAAATGTCAGTAGTACAGTTTTTGTTTATTACTTACACCCAAATGTATCACTGACTAATATCATTGCCCATGGATTTTATAGTTGTTATGTATCTGTTACGAATATACATTCAAAATATAAACTGTTACATTCCTAAATAATATTACTCTATGTAATATTTTAAAGTTTAAAAATTTTTAATTTCATTAGAAATTTAAATTTAAAAAATCAAACTTGTTTTTAAAACTTGTACCCAGCATTTCACATGTGTGAACAGATATGTGCACACAGATAACATCTGTGAATTCCCTTCAATCCTTTGTTGAGCACAATATGCAATTAAATCATTTTGACACTGTAACAAATAGCAAACTTGCAGGAAATAGACCCTAAAGAGTGATACTCTCCAAATTTTGAAAATGTAAAACTACTAAATAATATAAGAAAAAAATAATATAATTTGGGAGAGAGAACAGATAAATGCAAAATAAAACACCATATGGATAAAGTCACCATAAAGACACTGAGTTATCTTGGGCATATCTGTCTCCGTTGCTTCCACTGTAAAGTGAATTTGTTAAATTATTTAAAAATTATCTCCAGTTTTAACAAAAATATTTAAGAAGTTGAAATGAAGACTGAAATTTTAATGTTGTCGTATGTAAAAATTCACTTGTGTTCAGCATGTATCTGCAGAGTGTCCATTGTATAATGACGGGGAATATAGAAGACAGAAGTGTACATAATCAAGGCTGTCTTATGCAAGTCAGACCTCAGAGATGCAGAAACAAGAGGAAAGTCCCCCAGCTTCTGAGGCAGGATTTCAGAGCATACGGAAAGGAGGTCTAGTCTTAGGAAAAGTGAACTCTGTGCAAGGAATACCCCATGGGGCTGTATACTCATTAGCTATTATGCCAGCAATGTCTTTCTTATCGTATTAAGCAGGAAACTTATGCCAAACTGACTATAATATGGGGCTAACAGCTTCAAATTAGACTCTTCAGATTGCTGGAACTTTAAATGAAGGACAATCTATTTTTTGTTTATAAAAAAAATGGTTGAAAGTTTAATCTCAAATATCCTAAATGTATATATATTTTTTAACATTTGTCATCAGATGAATTCTATTTATTTTATTATGTGTATGTTAGGTCATCCTTCATTAGTAAAATTTCAATTTACTGAAAGAAGATTAATGTTTTAGACATCTTAAGTGTTTTTGAAAATGTGATTTGGGTAACCACAATGTCCTTGGGTACCAACTAAAAATAGAGTCCTGTCAGTCCTAAACTGACAGAATTAGAATCTCTAAAGATGAGACCTGTGAATCTGCATTTTTAGTAAACTTTCTGGAGGATACACTCTACAGCTTGAGAACTACTGTACTTCATTTATTCATAACACAGACCATCTGCTTATCTACATTGAAAAGGCAACTGGACAGTCACCAGACACCTGCCCTCATAATTGCCAACTACCTTGCCGTTCCAGCCTGGTTGGATTTCTTCCTATTGGCTATAGCTGGTTTTAGTCTTACGGTGCCTAGTCAGCTCTACTGGATATTCAACCTTTACAGGTTTAGTTATTTACTACTGGTACTTAAACCCTATCTATAGAGATATCTCTCTATCTTAAAAGGAGATAATAAATCTTATTTTGCTGCCATGTTTTTATTTTTCTGATATCATGCTAAAAGGCTGTTTTAGACAGCCTCTTAACTACCCCTGTTTCTATCTTTACAGTTTAGTTCATCAAGTGGCTCTTTTTTGCTGGTGAAACAAAATGAGATTTGCAATCTAAGCATACTACCTTTTCCTGTGTGTTTTTCCATTCATTTGGCATGTTTATTAGACCCCATGTCTACTGAAGCTATTAGAAATATTTTCAGACCTATTTATTAATTCAAAGTAAAGACATATATTGAAAACACATTCTGAATAATGGCTAAACATGATGTTTTCTGCAGAAACATAAATATTAATATTTCTTTTTCATTTGATTAATATAATGTGTTTTTGATTCATTCATTTAAGAAATTTTTTATTGTACAATTACTATGTGCTAGCCACTGTGTTAGATCATAGGGAAACAGAAATGAAAATGAGAGGGTGCCTGGGTGGGTCAGTTGCTGAAGCATTTGCCTCAAGCTCAGGTCATGATCCCAGAGTCCCAGGATTGAATCCCACGTCGGGCTCCCTGCTCAGTGGGGAGTCTGCTTCTCCCTCTGCCCTTCACCTCTCTGTTGCTTACTCTCTCTCTCTCTCCCCCTCAAATAAATAAATAAAATCTTTAAAAAAAAAATGAAAATGAGAAGAAATGGCCCCTTACCCTTTTGGAGTTTAGAATAAAATCTATATAGGAACTGATGTGGGAAGTAGTCATCTTACTAATAAATTCTTCACAAAATTATTTTCACAAAATTTTCAAATCATATTAACTTATAACGAATACTTGGGTACCAACTTATGAAGAAAACGGGGAAGGGCTGAAACCTACAGAAACTCAGATATCTAAAATTGACTAAATTACTGACTTGGAATGAATTTCCAAGAAGGAATTAAATTGAGCCACTCATGTAGCCCAAGGGCAAATCAGTCAGGTGAGAAATTCCTGAAGAATATCAGATTATTTATAAGAAAAATAAAAGGTACTTTTTTTTTTCTTTTCTCATGTTAATATAGTTCAGTAGACTTGTAACTCTGCTCAAGGTAAAACAATTATGAGAAAACATTGTTTTTGCTATAAATGATTCTGTATTCAGCAGTATTTTAAATAATTTATTTATTCATCCAATATTCATTCAGTGCCTATTTTGAATCCTCCTTGATTTATCCCATTATGCTAGAGATAAAATAGTTAATAAAAGTCCATGTTTCCTGTCCCTAGGGAAATGCCATTTGTGGGAGGTAGACCGACATTAATCAAATAATATCAAAAAGTTGTACTTGTAAAATGAAACATTTACTATGGAAATACGTGATGTGATAAAAGAGTAAAAATAGGAATTGGATGGTCAAGGAAATCTTGGGAGGCTTCTCTGAGGAACAGTTGTGCATGTTGAGATCTGAAGACTGTGAGATGAGGAAGATGGCAGAACATTCGTGCTCAAAGTTTCGGTCTACTCTGGGAGAGGAGATAGTACATTTGAAAATCCAAGTATGAACAAAGGCAAAAATGAACTACTGGGACTTCATCAAGATAGGAAGCTTTTGCACAGCAAAGGAAACAATCAACAAAACTAAAAGGCAACCTACAGAATGGGAGAAGATATTTGCAAATGACATATTGAATAAAGTCTTAGTATCCAAAATCTATAAAGAACTTATCAAACTCAACACGAAATACACAAATAATCCAATTAAGAAATGGGCAGAAGACATGAATAGATATTTTCCAAAGAAGACATGCAGATGGCTAACAGACACATGAAAAGATGCTCAACATCGCTCATCATCAGGGAAATACAAATCAAAACTACAATGAGATACCACTGCATACCTGTCAGAATGGCTAAAATTAACAACACAGGAAACAACAGATGTTGGTGAGGATGCACAGAAAGGGGAACCCTCTTACACTGTTAGTGGGAATGCAAACTGGTGCAGCCAACCTGGAAAACAGTATGAAGTTTCCTCAAAAAGATAAAAATAGAACTACACTACGACCCAGCAACTGCACTATTAGGTATTTATCCAAAGGATACAAAAATGCTAATTCAAAGGGGCACATGCACCCCAATGTTTATAGTAGTACTACCAACAATAGCCAAATGATGGAAAGAGCTCAAATGTCCACTGACTGATAAATGGATAAGGAAGAGGTGATTTATATATACAATTCAATATTACTCAGCCATCAAAAAGAATGAAAATTTGCAACAACATGGGTGGAGCTAGAAAGTATTATGAGAAATGAAAAAAGTCAAAGAAAGACAAATATCATGATTTCAGTAATATGTGGGATTTAAGAAACAAAACAGATGAACATAGAGGAAGTAAAGGAAAAATAAAATACGACAGACAGAGGGGCAAACCATAAAAGACTCTATAGATACAATGGAGAACATACTGAGGGTTGCTGGTGGGGAGGTGGGTGCAGGGATCAGCACTGGGTGTTATATGTAAGTGAATCACTAAATTCTACTCCTGAAAAAGAAGAAAGAAGAGAAGAGAAGAGAAGAGAAGAGAAGAGAAGAGAAGAGAAGAGAAGAGAAGAGAAAGAGAAAGAGAAAGAGAAAGAGAAAGAGAAAGAGAAAGAGAGAGAGAGAGAGAGAGAGGAAGAGGAAGAGGAAGAGGAAGAGAAAGGGAAAGGGAAAGGAAGGAAGGAGGGAATGGAGGGAGAGGGAAAGGAGGGAGGAAAGGAGGTAGGGAAGGATGGAGGAAGGAAGGGAGGGAGGGAGGGAGGGAGGAAGGGGAAGGAAAGAAATCTAAGATTGGGAATGATTCATTTTTAAAAAGTATAAAAGGAAAAACCAAGCTGAAAGCTAAATGGATCTATTTCCCAATAAAAACAGATTTAAGAAGGAAAATACTCATGAACAATAAAGACAGTAAGTAAAACTGATTAGCTTCAAATAACACAACTACAAATAATAAAGCAAAACGGTTGCTAAAGCAAAATATTTGCTTTCTAAGAAATCCCTGATTGCTTAGGTCAAGCTGCAATCAGTACCTTCTTTATAATTTTTACCTCCCACATGGTATAGGCATTGAGCTGTTAAAAGGAGTTTCTTTTGTCAAAGGCAGGCCATGGAATAAAATTTGACCGCTCAAGCTCTAAGTTCCCAATGATTTCAAATTACAGACCGTCTCTCATTCATGATTAATATTAATAGTGGCATGATTCAACAAAATAGAAATCAAAATAAAATTCCCAAGAAAAACCGTTAAGCCGTTATCATCATAGCCTTCCTAATTGGACCTGCAGTGAAAAAGACTGTTTCGAGAGGGAACTTTCTAGAACAGGAATCAAGTGCAACCACTGCTACTAACTACTTCAGTGCCCCAGATCAAATTAATTAACTGTTCAGGGACTGGCCTATAAAATAACAAAGGAAGAAGTTAGGACTGAAACTAATTGTGAATTATAAGGTTAAAAAAAAAAAAAAAATCATGATTCTAAAGCTTGTTTTAAATTTCCAGACTGAATTTATTTCTGTTTTGCTTTTAGTCTACCATGTTTCTAAAAAACCATACCTACACAACAATTCAACCTCTCATTTTCCTGACTATTAATAATGGAAATTGACTTAGAATTTACCAGACCTGAGCATCACTATTATCTTTCAAGAAGGCAAATTTACTAAGCAACAGAAATCAGTTGTACCGGAAAGGTGGATAGAGGTAGAGATGGAAAACCATGCTTTCTTGGTCTTATTAACATAGGTGATTCATTTGTAAATGTAAAAATTCCTCCATTTTTACAAGCCTTTGCTTGTCAGCTGGTATAGAGACAGTGTTCATTTACAATTCATTAAACAAATACTGCACTCTAGCGAACCTGAGACCAAGGGCAGCCTGCTTAGCAAACCGAAAGGCAGAGATAGGACTCAAGGAAATCTTTTAACCTCTTGAGTAAGTAATAAAGCCTTTCTTAGTTTTGGATAATTTAAACAAATCCAAAAGATTTGTAATAACTGTGTGTAGAAATATACTTTCCCAATCTTTTTCTAGAAGATTGAATCTGTGACTGAAAAATACCAAGAAGGCCACAGCTGGTTGCATTTTAAATTCAGAGGCTGTGTGGGAGAAATGGAAATGGAAGGAAATTGTTGGTACCAGGGAATCATCTTGCACCTGAGCCTCAGGAAAATGAGGATAAGGAGGACCCAAACGAAAATGCCTCTGGATCAGGATCCCAGAGGACGGAGGTAGAGGACAAACATGTGGGAAACTTTCTAGCAAGAATTTCGGTCCTAGCAATTTAGGGGTATTCCAATGTCTGGCTACGGTGGGAAACAAGGTTTCCCGACACACAGTATTTGCCATACACTCTTCTAGGACCTGACAAAACAGACAAAAATCACCACCTGAATACTGTATTCTGGTAAAGGGACATAAAAACGCAAGGTAAAAAGGTAAAAAATACAGTATTTTTGCTATTCTTTATGAAGATAGTCTGTTGTGTTTTAATAGTGATAAGTGGTAATGGGAAAAAAATTAAGCAGAGAGAAGAACTGGCTTTAAACATTATCATTCTAGTAATAATATGTCCCAAATATGTATCTCCAGCCCAGATCCCTATTCTGAATTCCAGATACACATACACATAGATTTTTTTCAAATGTCTCTTTGACCTGAATGACTAACAACATACATTACCAAAAGATATCTCAAAATTAACATATCCAAAATTAAACCTATCTCCCCTTCAAATCTGGCTTCATATGTAACCAGTTACTGACAGCTGTATCCTTCCAGGCGCTCAGGACAATGCCTTGAGGTTATTCTTGACATCCGTCCAAACTGTCAGGTAATCTCTGGGTTCCACCTGCACTGCTACTCCCTGGGGAGGAACCACCATTAATTACTAAAATATTCTTTTTGCCCTTGTCCTCCCAGAGTCTACCTTCAACACAGTTGCCCGAGTGATGCTTTAAAAATATGTCTTATCATGTCACTCCTCTGTTCAAAACCTTTCAAAGGCTTTGCATTTCCCTCGGTGTAAAAAATACTCTCTGTGACCCAACCCTAGTCATCTCTCTGAATGCTTTTCTACCACACCCACTAAGCAAAACTCTAGCCAGACAGGCATATTTGCGATTCCTCTGATACAACTCTGTCTTTGGGCCTTTGCACCTTCCCTCCTGATATTCTCAGGGCTAATTTTCTTACCTCAGTCAAATCCATGTTCCAGATCACTTTCTTTTCTTTTTTTTTTTTTTTTTTTAAAGATTTTTTATTTATTTATTTGACAGATAGAGACAGCCAGCAAGAGAGGGAACACAAGCAGGGGGAGTGGGAGAGGAAGAAGCAGGCTCATAGCGGAGGAGCCTGATGTGGGGCTCGATCCCACAACGCGGGGATCACGCCCTGAGCCGAAGGCAGCCGCCTAACCGCTGTGCCACCCAGGCGCCCCCCAGATCACTTTCTTAATGAGGTAGGTAACTACCCTATTTAAAATTTCAAGCCACACCCTCCTCATTCTTTTTTGCCTTCCCCTACACTTTCTGTATCCCATCTATTGCTTTTCCCCACTCCTTTTCTCAACCACTACAAGCTGCAAGATAATAGATTCTCTGGGTTTTGTTTTTGATTTTTGTTTTCTGGGTTTTTTTTTTTTTTTTCAGGGAAGTGTCTCAGGTTTGCCTAGAAAAGTGTAGAACATATCTTCAAGGCTCTGTATACATATGTAAACAAGTATGTAAGAAGGTCATTGTGTACATGCAAAATCTGAGCTCTAAAGCTCATAAGGAAAGCAAATCTTGTAGTGGGAGGACACTAATGAGAGACTTTTGAAAAAATATTGGCCTTGGTACATTGGAACCCTTGGAAAGAACCCCAGCCATCCTCAGAACAGTTCTTAGAAGCCATTGTCCTAAGAAGTGACTGGAGTCACTTCTGCAGAGCAGTGGCTTAAAGAGACCAGCAAGGACAGCAGCGTATTTTAATAACAGTCTTGAGAAAGAGACGTCAGTCAGACCAGTGAAATAAATGGAGGTTTACTAAAAGTGAAATCTAAAAGACCAAGGCGAGCAAGATGAGAGCTGCTAAGGAAACCTGGAGTGAGAGCATCCATCTAGTGTGCCTACAGGACACTGAGGACTGGGTGAGGGGCGGCCTGGATGTTTTCAATGCAAATGAGATGGTCCTCATTCCATAGGAAAATAGTTGGCAATACTTTTAAAGAAGCAGTGGGCTTTTTTGTTTTGTTTCATTTTTGTAGAATGAAAGACAAGCATGCAGCTGTCCTACTGGTGCCTTCAAAGTCAGTGGTTATTATGTATATGTGACTTCCCACGTGGGGGAATTTAGAGGGCCCTCCATAGGAAGATCCTTAGAGACTGTCCTGAGGGTACAGCCCTAGCTGCAATACAGTCAGGAAACAAGGAAAGGATTCCTGATATCAGCAAGGAATTGTTTTGTCCTCAAACTGACTATTTCAGGAGTCACTGATATTTATATTTGATATTTTCATCTCAGGGGGAAAAAACAATGATTTGTATAAGTCTATAACGTGTCACTCTTTTGTAATGATTTTTTTCCATTAAAAATTATTTAGAACACTATCATGACTTAATTTTTAATTACCTACTGGATCTGAATAACAAGATAACAAGATATTGGGAGAAGCTTCAGTTTGGGGGCAATACCTGGGTTTAAATTGTGACTTTGTTATCAATAGTACGACCAAGAAAGAGAGAAAGGGTCCTGCATTAAACGTAAAATGCAGGTAATACAAAACCAATAAGATTGTTGTGAGGATCAAATGAAAACTTATGTGAAGTCTCCAGTATCTGATAGGAGTTAAATCATCAGTCTTTCTCAGAAGTGCATATGCCACTTTTTTAGAGGGAAACGGAGTGAGCCTGAAGATCTTTATTGTTCTCTCTGGCATAGTTTTTTGAACGCTGTTTTTGTCCAAAACGTACAAACACATTTGGTATTCTTGTATCATTTGCTAAGGTGTTGAGTCCTTCCCTAGATTTGGACTACATCTCTGCCTTCTCAACCTACAGATTGGGTATATTGCCCCTGAAGTACTTTATTTTCATCTTTTAAAAAAATCACAGAGAGAAAAAGATGAGGTGCCGTCCTGCACGGTCTTGGCCAGAGGGAATATGCCGTGCAGGCAGTAGATGTTTTTCAGAAATTTCATGACTATCAGGAAGAGGACTTTAGGATTCCTCCAGTGTCATGTCACATTTTCAATCATCTCCTGAACTTGTTTTTGCTATAAAACATTACAACAGAAGGTATTGGCTTCTGAATAAATTTTTCTAAGGTAGAAAAATCAAACTAGATGATGCATAAAGTTTACATGAAGAATGCTCCAGAGAATAGAATACCACCTTGGAGGAAGAATAAGTTAAAAGCAAACTGGAACATGCTTTTATCATTATTCTCAGATTGATTTGAGCACACTCTCAAGAGAATGGCAGGACTATCTTCTAGCAGAATGAACTACTGAACTGAATGAACTGTTCTAGGATTTAAAGACAACTTTATAAAAGAAAACCTCCATGTTCATCGAGGGTCTACTGCCTACTTATTTGTGCTATTCTACCAAATGTCCACTACGTGGAAAGGTTTTGCAAGGCCTAATCAACTTTGATATTCTTCACGGAGCATTTTTACAGAGAAGAAATCAGCTAAAATATAGAAAATGTATCAGTTCTCATGAAAGAAAGTTGATGTCATAAAGCAGGGATAGGAAACAGTGACCTATAAAACCCAATCCTCGATTCTCCCTCTCTCACTTACTTTTCTGGTCTTTGTACGTGTTCCTCAGGTTTCTCTAGCACTGATGGCAGAAGCACACTTGTTACCCACCTGTCAGCCACTTCCCTTATGATCGAATTGCCCACGGGGCACCGCAGGATCCGAACACCAAAAAGTATATGGCCTGGGGCCACTGCTTTAATTGAATGTGATTGTGTATAATTACAGCAGACAAATATAACACAGATAAAGGTCTTTTTTCCAATATGAAGACTGTCTTTTGGTGTGTAGCTATTTATAAGAAGCCCCACAGTAATTACCCTGTTTTCTTAATTATTTATGATTGCTTGTACTATTGGTTCTCGAACTTGAGTATGCATACCTAAGAGGTCATAGTTATTTGATTTCACAGAATAAACATAGTACATGTGACTTTATAATCAATTGTAGCCTATAATAAGTACGAAAATGGTCACAGCAATTTTACAGATAAGACAAACATTTCGAACACAGCTCTTACCTGTAGTTGGATACGCAGATCTATAGCCCTGGAGTCTTTGAAAAATTTATTCTCCCTTAATAACACTGAGAGTATAGCTTTATCAAGTGCTCACAAGGCACTGGGTATTATTCTATGTTCTTTGGATTTGTTCATTTATATGGCCTTCATAATCCTATGATTTAAATCTATTAATATGCTTCTTTCACAGAACAGAGATACAAGATAACTAGATGAAGGTCACATGGTTGATAGGTGATAAAACTAGCGACTAGATCAAGACAAGTCGGTCTGTACTGAGCCTACCCTCTTAACTGCTAGGCTGCACTATTAGCCGTAGAAAACTGGAGATGCCTAGGCTTACTGTGACTCAATAAAATGTGAACTGAGCCTTCCTTTTTGAAAATTAATTATTACCAATCAAGTTGATTGGTTCACTGATGTGTTTTTTTCTTCCTCAGATTTCCACCAGCAAAAATAATTTAAATTGCTTCTTCTTACCCCACTTTAGTCCAACGCACTTATGCCTATAAAGAACATAGAGCAGTGCTTGGCATACAGGAAATACTCACTATGTGCTGACTGTAATCCAGTACTGATACCAGTGATATTTCACTTTATGATTTATTCCTTCACAATCATGCATGTGGTCCCGATATAATGCAAGGCACTGACTAGGTTAGGCACTGGAAATACGATGACAAATATGGCATTTTTTTTCCGCCAGAAAAGAATTTGTAACAGGCTGGAGCACTTTCTATTATCCCTGGGGCCATTTCATTTCAATGTATGGGGCTGGCTTTCATCTCCCTCCCTTTTCGGGTCACACACAGTCTCCTCCTCGAATGGTAGCCTCTATCTAATGACTGAAGTTGGTATATAAATACATAGTTCTCTCATCCCTTAGGAGAGAGAATTTTGACACTTGTGTTCTACCATTTTTCAGATTTCTCATACAGGATTAAGCTCCAGTTGCCCCCAGCGGTATCTGGCTTGATAGTCACGCTTTATTGGCTATTCTTCACTGTCTCACTTTCCCACTCCTCTACAATAGCTTCCCAGGTTTATCTACTAAATCACCTACTTGCATTTGAATCATTGTCTTCAGGGAGCTCTGCTTCTGGGGCAATCTTAACTATGATACAGGGAAGCAGATATGTACGTAAGTGCCAACAACGGGCAGAGCTATCAATCCTACAGTATACATATGGAATACGGTGAAAATTAAAAAAAATAATAATAGAAATGTCAGTTTATCCTGAGAATTTTTAAAGGCAGGGAGAGGAGAGAGTACTCTGGGAAAAGTGCAGAGCCTGAGTAGATACAAAGTGAGAAAGTCTCTGTCAGTGTACGAGGAAGTTCAGCATGACTACAGGATAGTACACAGTGGAGGAAGGAAGCTGGAGAGGTAGTTTGAGATAAATCAGAGAGAACATCTTTGTCCTGAGGAAGAGGTTAGCCTTAATGGCATAGGCAATGGTGAGTAATTAAGTCAAGCTTAAGGGATGCTTTAATCAATTCAGTTAAGTGATAATGTAGAGCAAGGTAAAAGGTCTCACAGCAACCACCTAGCTGAATGCAAACAGGCTCAGGAAGCAACCCACCTCAAAATAACCACAGGCCCTAACCGACCAGTTACAACCAGGCACAGTTCCTCAGGTCACCCAAAAAAAAGGAAAATTCCATACGTCCCCATATTCCTTCACTCTGCCCACCCTCTAACTGTGGCCCCTCATCACCGCCTCTTTGCAGACAGGCTCTCCTTTGCTGTCCTGCCCACCGCTCCTTTGCGGTATATTCAATAAACGATCTCTTTTGTTTTGCTTTGGGTGAATTCGTTCACTGCCTGCACTGCCAAACTCCACCCGATCGAAGTGCCCCAAATTTGGTGGCCCCTCCATCTGATTGGGACACCCCACAGATAATATGTAGTTTGCATTTTAGAAAAATTAAACTTGTAGCAACACAAAAGAGAAGTTACACAATGCCACAGATAACAGCAAGACAGGCCATCAGAAGAACAGTCTGTAGTCTAAGAAGCCACGATGGAAGCAGAGAATCAGTCACATAAATGAAAATAGGGACATGAATGGAGACTAGGGTACTCATAGGGAGGTAGAGTCACTTGACCTTGGCCACCTGGTGAGGAGATGGAGGATAGGAGGAGACAAGGACCTGGACAGCTCCTCTCTGCTTGCTCTGACCGCTAGATATGGGAAGTATACCTCAGGAACATGGCAGAAATTGCAGAGCAAACAGGCACTGATTTATGGAGTAGAACGGAGAAACTACAAGATCGTTATTTCAGTTTTGACGACGTCATTGAAACATCTCTAGAACATCTGCAAATTTCTCAGTAGACCACTGCATGTGGGAAAAAGAGATTTGGGGATTTCATAATATAATTATGTATCAATCATTGACTGCTGCATAACCACTTAAAATTTTGTAGCTTAACACGAAAATGATGTATTATCTCTCACAGTTCTGTAGTTTGGCTAGGCAGCTTTTCCACTTTTCTCACCTTCCACAGACTCATTCACGTAGCCGCATTCAGCTAGCAGTCTAGCTGATCTGGAAGGCACTAAATGGCCTAATCAGAGGTCTTGGACTTGGTTTATTTCCCCCATGTGGCTTTACCTCCTTCACACCAGCTTCCTCATATGTTGGACTCACAACAGAATCCCAAGAGGCAAGAGTGGAAGTGCAATGTCTCTTAAAGCAAAAACTCCGTATCACATGCAATGACACATCTGCCAGTTTTATTGTTCTAAGCAAGTCACAAAGCCAGACAAGACCCAAGGGGTTGATGGACAAACGACACATTGCAAAGGTGCATCAGAGAGACACAAACAGGTGTGATCCATTAGGTGTCATTAGTATAACAGACAACTTTAAAATGGTTTTCACATCATAGGTGTATCAACCTTATAGGCAGTAACTGAAATCAAGTGAACAGAGGATCAAAGATAAGTGACAGAAAGAATACAAGCCAAGACAGAGAAAGGACAAGAAAGCCAAAGGTGAAAGTCTTTTATGAAGAAAGGAGTGTGCAACATATCTGAAGTTTCAGAGTTAGCTAACAATAAATCAGTTAGGTTGGGCAATTAGAAAATCGTTAGTGGCTTTTGCCAAAGTGGTTTCAGTGATGCTATGTGTGATTAGAGACAGAAACATGATTGTGGTGGCTTGAAGAATAAGTGGACACGAATATCTATTTATTCTTTTATCAAGTTAGTTTGTTTTTTTAAAGATTTTATTTATTTATTTATTTGACAGAGAGATAGAACACAAGTGGGGGGGGGAGGTAGGGGCAGGCAGCAGAGGCAGAGGGAGAAGCAGATTCCCCGCTGAACAGGGAGCCTGATGTGGGGCTTGATCCCAGGACCCTGAGATCATGACCTGAGCTGAAGGCAGACGCTTAACCAACTGGCCATCCAGGGGCCCCTTATCAAGTAAATTTATTAAAGAAAGTATTTAGAACTATAAATCGGAAATGCTGCAAACATGGATAATGAAAGAATGTACGTAGAACTTTGTTGGATATAATTTTTTGAGAAAAATAATAGTCCATGAAGGATACATTTTAATACCTCATAGTTGATATTTTGATAAAGACTTCCACAGTCTACTATTCAGTGCTTACTTCCCCTGGTATTTCTATATGTCATAGTCTCAAAAAAACTAAAAAATATGACTCTAATGCAGATGTAAAATGTCAAGGTCATTGTCAAAGATTTCATTTGACACAATTCATGAGGCAACCAGTAAGATGTTGCTATGGACTGAATATTTGTGTCCTGCCCCAGTTTATATATTGAAACCCTAAACCTCAAAGTAATAGTATGCGGAGGTGGAACATTTGAAAAGCATTTCAGTTTAGATGAGGTCATAAAGGATGGAGCCCCCATGATGGGATTTATGTCCTTATAAAAAACAAGAAGAAATGGCAGATAAGTATGTCCCTCCCTTCTCTTTACCTCCTTGTCCCCTATGTGAGGCAATGTGAGGACATCACCAAGAAGAAGGCCCTCATCAAGAACAGAACCAAACTGGCACCCTGATCCCAGACTTCTAGCCTCTAGAATGATGAGAAATAAATGTTGGTTGTTTAAGCCACCAGTCTAATGGTATTTGTTATGATAGCAGAGTAGACGAAAACGGATGTTAGGAACAGTACACAGAAGAATTTGTATGTATGGGCAATCAGGAATGCTGAAATGAAGTTGCTAATAGATGCAAACCAGTGAGTATCCTATAGGGCAATAAAACATTGTGTTTGGAGTGATCTTTTCTATTAGGCATAAATGAATATATCTCTACTGGAGAAGATTCATTTGCATTACTATGGACAAGAATCACTGCATTACTATTAATTTTCTGTAAATTACCTTCTACCCCTACAGAGTTGTAAAATAGCCTACTTAATAGAAAAAGAATCAAAAATACATCTTTCTTCCTACCCTCATATAATCCCCAGAGTGTCCTGTAGAAATGTTGAGCACTGAGAGAACACCCAGTAATCTCTTGCGCATTTCCAAATCCTGACCCTCCCCCCCGTAGCCATCAAATACTACTACATGTAGTGATTCATGTCAAGATTCTAAGAATATCCAAATTTAATCTCCGTTTTATGAATGGCAATGTCAGACTGGATTATCTGGTTTGAACAAGAGTTACAAACATTAACCATATTGGAGAATTTCAAAGTAAATGACATAATCAAATTTTGATGACTACAATTAATTTTAAAAAAAGAACTATAATGACCATACGATCATTACATAAGCAGTTAGATCAAATCAGTCTGTTCAGGTGATACAATAACACAGTAAAGACTATCAAGTTATTTTAGTTTTAGATAATTTTATACTGTTCTT
This sequence comes from Ursus arctos, assembly GCF_023065955.2. NCBI lineage: Eukaryota > Metazoa > Chordata > Mammalia > Carnivora > Ursidae > Ursus > Ursus arctos. Next base: position 71,766,066 of record NW_026623111.1, on the reverse strand, counting down.
CAGACCTCAGATCAGGTACCACTTCCTGCCTGGCTCAGTGATCCTCAAACTGGAATACTTTCCAGAAAACATGTGAAGTTAGATAATTTTAACGGTATCAGTTTGCAGATCTCAACTTCAAAAGCAACTTCATAATCACAATTTATGAGAATACTACTAAGAAATCACTTGAGTACGCAAATGCGTTCTACCAGCTTTCAAAAACCTAACACTCCACCCCACCTTTCTCTCACTGCACGGGCACATATGTGTGTTGTATGTGCACACGAACACACTCATCTCAACTCTTATTGTGCTGCACTGCCCTGGGTTTTAAAACTTTTTGGGTCCTAAATAAAGGGGAAGTTTCTCCAAAGGATATCATGGAACTTCTGAACTTCCTGTACTTTCTTGCAATAAATATTCCAGTTAAGAGTAAAATCTGGTGCTGGAATTGTGGCATTTTAGACTATTTTTATGTTAGAAATTCAGATATGAAAGTGTGGGAGGTATGAGCCATGCCAAATAACTTGTTTTGCTATTTAGCTTCTTCCATTCCCTTTCTCTGCCTGCACCACCTGCCCCCCCACCACCATGAAAGGATGAATTATTCTTCAGTGAGCATCACAACAGAGCAGAAAGCCAAGAGAACATAGGTAAGAACTATTGAACACAACATGTTTTTGTTCAGGTAATTAAATGAAATCATTGTAGGAACATTCAATACTCATTTCTAGGGCTTGTCATGAGATGGGAAAAATTACAATAGAAAAGCAGAAGTGTAGATCAACGATGTAATATCTTTTCAATATAGCCAGAATATTTTCTAGGAACAGAAAATTGATCAAGATTATCAGATAAAGTCCACCAACAAGTTATTTTATTTATTTATTTATTTATTCCAGATTTAAGATTTCTTATGCAATAAAGTATCTTTCAAGTTTATTAAAGCAAGTTGAATTATGAAATACTCTAATCTGGGTCAATATTTATATTATTTAATCATAAAGATATTTAATATAGCCTTTCTCCTTTTAACAACAATAATTTGCTAGCTGCCTGATCAATTCATTTTTAGCTTTATGTAATTTTCTTTTTCATTAAATACAAAGGAAAGGTATGATCATACTTAATTTTATGAGATGTGTTTCAAATAAAATTTTAATTTTTATATTTTACAATTACTTTTTTGTGCGAGAATGTGCGCCAGCATGTGCTCACGCATGTGTATATATGCGTGTACGTAAGCAGTGGGTGAGGGGGGAGGGAGAGGAAGAGAGAAAATCTTAAGCAGACTTCACTCCCAGCACAGAGCTCAATACAAAGCTCGATCTCAAGACCCTGAGACCATGACCTGAGCCGAAATCAAGAGTTAGACGCTTAACCAGCTGAGCCACTCAGGCGCCCCACAATTACTTTTCTAAATTTATAATATAACCAATTGTATAAAAATACTAATTGAATTGATAAGTCAGCATAGAAAATATTTTTAAGCACTTGGCGTCTTGTGAACACGGGAAATAAGATTTTAAAATTTTCATACATATGTATTTGTAGCTCAGCATGATAAGCATAAAATATGTTTTACTTTGATAAAAATATTTAAATATCATGGAATGGAAATATCGATTCAAACTGTAAAAGGAAAGGAACACATTTTTCAAAAGTTACAGAAGAACTGATTTGTGTTTTGTGACGTTGGAAAGAGTATGACATAATTATGATTTTTAGATTTCATTAAATACACTTAAAAGAGTGATATAACACCTTTACTAGTCAAGATACCCCATAAGCTGAAGGCAATGATCTTTACAACTATATAAAATTTAAGATGAATAAATTTAGATATCAAGTTAAAAATGTGTGAGGTGGTATATAATGTTCAAAATTCTATTAGGGGTTAGAGAACAAAAAGTTTGGATCCCATTGGTCTCTATTATGTCTTATGCTTTTTTTAAGAACTAACTCCACATCTACTAAATATACTAACTCCACAGTGAGGACACAGAAGTTCCTTATTTAGGACCCTCTCAGACCTTTTAGCTTGTACTCATAAATTCACTTTTATATATTTGAATGGCATTAATCTTCTCTACTAATTCGTATGTTTCATGACAGCATGAGGCTTAGTTTTGTTCACCAGTCTATTCTAACAACTTGAGAAGAGCCTAGACTATCACAGATATTTGGTATGTCATTTAAATTATTCACTTAGCTTATTTCCAGGCAGAATAACACATCTCTCAACATCACATTAAGTCTCTGACGCTTCCTGTTTGATATCCTTCTGTACCTGTAAGTCCTGCTAGATAAATCAGTACTGCCTGTGGCAATTAGTATTATCCTATATTTTATGACTCTTGTAATATAGTTGTCTTTTTACTAACACCAAGTGATTAGCCCTTTATTACTGTTGCCATTTTTAGAGATGCCTTAAAGTACACCTAGAAAATGTTCTACAGGGGCGCCTGGGTGGCACAGCGGTTAGGTGTCTGCCTTTGGCTCAGGGCGTGATCCCGGCATTATGGGATCGAGCCCCACATCAGGCTCCTCTGCTGGGAGCCTGCTTCTTCCTCTCCCACTCCCCCTGCTTGTGTTCCCTCTCTCGCTGGCTGTCTCTGTCTCTGTCGAATGAATAAATAAAATCTTTAAAAAAAAAAAAAAAGAAAATGTTCTACAATATAAATTTCTATAACTTTTATAAGCTGAATTCTGCTACTTAAGCCAAAATTGTTTCAGTTTTTGAAGTCTTCCTGTTTAATGTCTTTTAGTTATTCTGTATTTTAAAAGACAAAATCATTTTCCCTTACTTTCATTCTTACAAAACCTAATGATAGTTCTCTTACTCAAAAAAATACTCGTCACAATATAAAAAGTTGTCAAGAGGAGAAAAAAATTCACTGTTGAGTGACAACCCATGGTTTTATAAAATAAATGTTTTCTGCATTATTTTATTTATTTATTTATTTTGAGAGAGGGAGAGAGTGAACAAGCAGGGAGAGGGACAGGGGGAGGGGGGACAGAGAGAGAGAAAATCTTAAGCAGGCTCCATACCCAGCATGGAGCCTGAAGCAGGGCTCCATCTCATGACCCTGAGATCATGACCCAAGCCAAAATCTAGAGTCCGATGCTTAACTGACTGAGCCCTCCCAGTACCTCTTCTGGATTATTGTTAAAAGGGAAAATTATTGCAAGAATGCCCATCTGCATTTCTGTACTTATTTTAATTAAACAGCAACCAGTACTTTTTTATAAAAAGAAAGTGCCACTAGTACATTTGTTAAATTCACCACATGGAACACATGGCACTGGCTTTAAGACCCTACACCAGCCAGTCTCACTGTGGGATTGAAGTTCATGGTCTTATAGACTATGTTTTACTAATATTTACCAAGAATATAGATTCCTAGTTTGGGTAAAAGAAATTAACTCAAAGGTAAGTACATCAAGATTACATTTGTTTCCGACACAGAATTCTGATAATAATTACACAAATGGTATAAATGTATGTTTAAGGAGAAAATGAAATAAGTAACCTTTTTGCTGTTGTGGGAAATATTGCTCCGTCTACTATAAGGGAAAACTAAACAAAACAAAAATCTATGTTAAAATGTCTTCACTTAGCAGCAGCCAACCTTTCTGGCAGGAGAAAAGCACTAATTCTGGTAGCCCTTTCCAATAGTGGAATACAACTCCACCAACTTAAGGTTTGATGTCCAAGCTTTCAGACCACTTTGGTGGCATTATGTATGGATTTTTAGCAAATATTTAAAGGTCCTGAAGGCTAGAAACTAGAGAATTTCTAACCAAAGTTACATATGGCCACATGTTCAAGACATGTTAAATTACATGTATCAGATTGAATACAATCTTCTTCTGTAAACCCATATTTTGAAAAGTTATGTAATAGGTGTGTGAAAGTAACAGTAATAATAAAATAATAGTTCTATCAAAGCAATAATTAGTCAGAAATGTTACAAAGAAACAGGGCTGTTTCAAAAGTTATCCCTTCTAGCTGATAATGGATTAACATTTTATTTCAAGACAATACCTTGCGGCAGCTATTTGTAGAAAAAAGGGTCTATGCGTTCACTGACTCAAAAGAATATCACATTTAGCTAACTGAACTCCATTTTGGTAGAGGACAAAAATAAATCCATGTTCCCTAATCCTAATACCAGAATTGAGGTTTAGAGTTCAGGGGGAGACAAGACATACCAGAGCTAGAAATGAGAAAATTGAAATAGTATGTGTATCAGGATGGCCATGTTCACCAAGGGCAGGACCCTGCTGGAAGTGCTGAGAAAGCCTAGTAGGGCAAATTAAGCACAATGGCAGCAGATAAGGCCAGTGTTGTAGTTAAAAAGGCTCAGATCACATCTTAGAGTGCGGACACAGGAAGTACAATATAACTAGCTTAAAATAGCTGAGCTGTAACACTTAGACTGTGTTGTATAATAAAAAATTCAATTGGTTTTATCCCTGATTCCTGTGAGAAAGTGTTGAAGCCCTTGGAACTTCCCAAATGATGGAAGTGTATTTGTTATTCCTGGTAGGTGGGACCCTGGGGCTTTAGCTTAGTTATGCTAATGAGGAGATTCAAGACGTGCCCTGGGATAGTTTCAGGATGGGGGCTGGTCCTGCCGAAAAGACCAACCACGTGATTAGAATGGTAGGAATTTGAGGTAAGTGATATCAGCCCAACCTCCTAGAGTTAGGGATTGAGTTTAATCACATGGTCAATGATCTGATCACCCATGCCAGTGTTGACATGTTGACAAATTCCATGACATGGACTCAAAGGGTAAATGAGCTTTGTGGCTAATGACACACACTGATATCTGGGAAGGTGAAATGTGCTAACTGCACATTTAGGACACTCTCAGACCTTAATGCTACCGGCTTTCTTCCTCTTCCTCTTCCTCTTCTTTTTTTTTTTTTTCCCTTTGGTTTGCCCTAATTTATACCCTATAATTGAATGCTGAATTTTGTGAATTACTCTATCAAATTATCAAATCTGAAGGGTAATAGGAGCTCTCAGTTGTAACCGGTTTATCAAAAGTGTGAGTGGCCTCTGAACTTGAAGCTGGTATCTCAAGTGAGGGTAGCACTGTGGAGGACTGAGCCCTTAACCTATACGAAATCTGACTTATCTCCGGATAGTTATTGTACAAATTGCATTGCAGAGTGAGATACAAGGATGTTATGAAATTCTATCCCCCACTCCCCAAAAAGAGACAAGAATGAAGTAGAGGCCTATATTTAAACCTGATGCAAATGATAAAATCAAGGAATTATGGAAGAAATCTACAAGGCACTAATTTATTCTGTCCCTGGTAGAAGAAGAGCACAAATTCAGAACAAAATAGAAGAAATGACAATATAAATATAATTAACATCAAGCTACTGAAGTATGACTTTTCTCAACAAAAGACAGAACTAGCCCAGAGTCTAGGAAGGGCTGGGCTTAAAGATATTGATCATGTGACCACAGATGGATGTGAACAAAGGGTTTTAAGTGTCGGGAGGCTGAAAGGTTATTAAAAAAACACACATCGGGATTGACCCTATATAAAGTACTCTATACTTCTGTTTATCTTTACCCCAAGTTATTTTTTATTTTGACATTTTTGTTAAATACATACTTCAAAATTTTTAAATGTCATCACACACAGTTAAAAAACACAGGTGAACAAGAATATGGAAATAAGGGGCGCCTGGGTGGCTCAGTCGTTAAGCGTCTGCCTTAGGCTCAGGACGTGATCCTGAAGTCCTGGGATCGAGTCCCACAACAGGCTCCTCCCCTGGGAGCCTGCTTCTTCCTCTCCCACTCCCCCTGCTTGTGTTCCCTCTCTCGCTGGCTGTCTCTCTGTCAAATGAATAAATAAAATCTTAAAAAAAAAAAAGAATATGGAAATAAAATCACCATTTTCTTAATCCCCAAAGGCTATAAATGTTTATATCATATTGTATATCTTTACAGATAACTTTCTGCGTATATAAATTTTATGTATTTTCCACCAAAATGAGATCATATTGTGCATTATTTTTTATGAACTGATTTTTCTCAATTACAATTAATTTTTCCCTATCAAAAAGTTTTTATCTAATACACAACTTATATTCAAAATTTCCTTAATCGTCACAGAGACATTCTTTGCAGCTGTCCAAATTAAATATAATTCAGGACGATAAAATGTATCTGATGGGTATATCTCTTATATCTCTTCTAGCCTAATATTGAACACCTCTTTCGTGATACAATTTTTCAACAGATTGAGCTGGCTGTTCCACAGAATATCACACCTTCTGATTTTGTTGTTGTTCTAAAGGTTTGGTGATTGAAATTAAATAACTTCGACTTTATTTGGAAATAGGATCCATACAAATGTAGTTAAATTAAAATGAAATTATACTGGAGTAGGGTGGGCCCCTACTAGAGTAAGGTGAATTAGGGCCACTCATTCAATGGACTGATGTCCGTATAAACAAGGGAATTTAGGAGGGAGACACACAAAGACACATGAGTTTTACCACAGCCAAGAAATTATCGGAAGTTAAGAGGCTTAGAATACATCTTTCCCTAGAACATTCAGAGGGAATACAGTCCTGCCTGTACCCTCATTTTGAACCCCTAGCCCCCAGAATGGTGAGATATTAAATTACTGTTGGATAGACTACCCAGTTTGTAGTATTTTGTCACAACAGCTCTAAGATACTACTGCACTAATCTATTCCATCCAAATCCAAACTGACACTGATGAGACACTGAAGAGCTCCAATCCACACCTAAAATAAATAAAAATGAAAGAAAGAAAATTCTAATCTAAATCTTTTTTAAAAATGAAAGAAAAAAGAGTTGGCTTTAGTTTTACATTTCATTGCAAGCTCTGAGCTGCTTTGTTCCTTGCAGAGCACAAAGGGCTGCAAGCCTTTTGTATAGGATTGCTCTGTAACATTGTAACACTGTATTTTAAGCAAACATTCATTTGTGGCAAGTCAATATCACAAATGAAATATTGTCTGAGGAGAAAGGAAAATCAATATCTACCTTTAGGGTCATTAAATTTTGATAAGGATTTTCTGCAAACATCAATATACCACCAAACAGATATGTATTGCATGTTTCTTTTCCCTCCTATTTAATGAAATCTGTAGGAATCCACTTGAACGCACAGACACACACACCTTTCTACAGAATCACCACTGGCCTCCTTGAAGATTTTTGTTGTTACTGTTTGCTTTGTTTTAAATAGATGTAGTAGATACCATTTTGCCACTAGAAGGAAAAGTACCAAGCGAACCAGATACCTACATGCACTCTGGTGTCTGGACAAGTAGTTATAGAATTAGAATAGAGCAGTCAGCTAAAAAGGATGAAGGAGATTAAAAATTTTCACTTGCCATATTTGAGAAAGATGTTGCTATTTAAAAAAAAAAAAAGGAGAAGGAGAACATACTGCAGAGTAATATCTGAGAAGAACTCAGGATGAAAATGGGAACAACTAAATAAAGTGTCCTAAAAAGCTGGGCTGCTCACCTTCCCACAGGGTTTGAGCGAGTAGCCAGAGAAATTACCATTTTTTAACGGGGCTCGAATTATCTGAATTGCTTTTCATTAATGTTTTTCCATTCTAGAAAAACCTAAGCTTTACATAGACCATTTCCAGGCAGAAGAAAAAGAATTTTGCTATATTATTTTATATACATTTGCTTATCTGTTAAAAAACAAAAACAAAAACAAAAACCAAACACCTTAGGCTTTCAAAATATTTTTTCTTACATCCTTTCGTGCCATAAACCTAGCTATACATTACTGCTGGCTAATTACTTTATCTCATTCCACTCAATGTTTGATTAACACCCCTTGTAAAATAGGCTAATGACAATTTGAATGCCCTAGGCCAGTAATTCTCAAAGTCTTTGTTCCTGCACGCTTTCAAATATGTGCATGCTCATGCAACAGCAGGGTTGCAGTTTTTAGAACTTGGAATGTCTCAACAAATAAGTTGTTACAGCAGAGCCGCTGTGGAAATGTGTGTGTGGCAGACCAGACACAGTATGTTAGCAAATATTCTTCCACTTTCCACTAATCCCCTGAGGTCACAGTAGGCTCAGAGAACACTGCTTGCGGATAATTTCCATCAAAATGTTTGCAAATCTCCCCAATCTAGTGTTGTGTCCATGATGTCTTTTGTAATGACAAAGGACTTTTCACTGATGCCTAATTGCTTATAGATCTTTACCTACTATTTTCTGGAACATTTCCTTCTAAGTACTTCCAGGTACCCTAAAACTATCTAGCGTGAAGCTCTCTCCATTTAATGACTTTAGGATGGGTTCAGCACTGTCATTTGTGCCACGTTTTGTCAATCATCAGGAGACGAAATGGTTCACCAAAATATAAATGGAGAAGCGACAGATCAGTAAACAACAAACTATGAAGGACACAATCAGTAAGTGGCATAAACCCCTGTGTGTTCATGCACACTCTCAAATGTATGCATGTCCACTCAAAGGGGCTGCAGTTTTGGAAATGGGAATGCACTGCACCTAGCAGGGCAGGGACAGTAATTAGCCAAACCCAAGACCTTAGCAGTGAAGGGAGCTAATATCTATAAATGGAAAGTGCTGAAAAGTCAGAAGTATTTTATTTTATTTGCTCAAAGCATTTCATAGCACTCAGCTCATGAGGAAGATGTAAGTTTACAGGGGACTTTAAAGAGTTAATTAAAAGAGCATTATAAAATGTCGGTAATGCCTGGGCCCTGCTAAAAGGGATACAAAGGACCGATATTTTTTATAGAGCTCTTGATGGATTTAAAAGTTCAAGACAAAACAACAACAAACAAACAAACAAACAAAAACAAGCCAGCAAGGATTACAATACAAATGTTATTATGCCAAAACAACTTTCCAGGATTTCTATTCACACATCCAAGTTGACCTTCCCCCAAGAAACTGCTATTTTCTATTCTCTAATGGCTAAAGCCTTTCACATTCCAGTACACACAATATTGGTCTTCCACTTTCCTCCTACTCATTGTAGGTTGTGCCATGCTTTCACCATATCCTACAACCCATTCTGCAAAATGTTTCCTCTAAGAAAGGTCAAAGTCAGGGTATATGCATACCCCCATGTAGCAAAAATAAATTTAACAATTTGCTTACAATTTAACAGTACAACAGAGATGGGTTAAAACATCCAGCTAAACTGTGACATCTGGATTAGCCCACACTCCTTTAGGCATCAAACAAAAAAGGACACTATAGGAAATGTGTTTGAAAGAGGAAAGGATTTAGCAAGTGAAAGTGAGAAAGGACTACAAAGGCTGAGCTTTCTACTGGATCTGTTCAGATTCCCTTTCTGTATTATTTCCTAATTTTTCATCATCATAAATCACTACACAGAGAGCTTCTATAGTGGTACACTCTAGGAAAACACAGAAATGTATTTTATTAAGAGTTGATACATATTTGAAATTTGTTAGGAGAGTAGATCTTAAGTATTCTCACACCCACACACACAAAAGGTAACTATGCCATGTGTTGACTGTATTTCAAAATGTATACATATATTAAATCATCACATCATTTATCTTTTAAAAAATCAGATTGTACAACCTAAATATACACCCTTAGTCAATCATACCTTAATAAAGCTAGAAAGAAATGAAATAGTTGATACATGATGGCATAAGTCATTGAGTTTCTAATATATTCCTTGAAAATATCGTAAATTGTTGCTATACTTGTTTAGGAATGAAACATGGATAGAACATCATACCTACAGAAAGATCTTTAGTTCTAAAGTATTTCAGCCAAGAATAATTGTAATCTGTTCTAATTGCTATTAAAATTTTATTTGAAAGTTCCTAAGATAACACTAGCATCTCAGTCCACATTTACCTTTAATAAAGTGTGACATCTTCCTTGGATTAGAACAAAAAGAAAAAAAAATTACCCAACTGAAAGTTCTGTAACAGTTGACTTAATGGCCAACCTAAATTATCAGCTGCATAGTACTGTGCATCTGCTACTTACAAAATGGCAATGTACACACACCTTACTGTGAGAATAGAACACCAAGTTTTTACTGCAACTTTGAAATGTAGTGAAATGTTGACAAAGATTTTAGAATTGTATAAGCATTTTATTTGTTGTTTTTTGGCTTTTTTTTTTTTCTTTCCAGCTTTGAATGAACTAAGTTGCAGGCTTCCTTAAACACTATACTCATGAATAAAATATAGATGTGTTAGGTGATCAGATGGGGTACTCATACTTTCAAATGGAAGTTTTTATTAATAGTATCTGCTAGTAAAAGGGAAGCTAACAAATTGTAGGCTTAGAAAAGCCACTGAAAAATAAATTTGCTATTTAGTTTCCTTGTGCTTTCAAAAATGAGTTATATTAAGTGAAAGCAAACACTTAAAAACAAACAACATGCAAAAACTCTCTTTCCCATTAAAAGAATCTCTATTTTAGAGAAAACCAAACCAAATCAAAACAAACATGTAAAACACTTTAATTCTTCATATAAGAACCAAGCAGTTGAAATAAACAAAAATGCGAGGATTTTTGTTTTAATGCCATCTTTTCCTTCCTGCTCTGGAAAGAATTCGAGCTAATAGCTCTCAAGTACTTCATCCAAACTGAAAAAATGAAAAGGAAAATAAATCATATAAGAAACGCTGGCAGTGATGTTTCCATAAAAACTTCTTGAATGAATCTTTTTTCTTTTTTATTTTCTATAAATATTTTTCTACCCTCTCTCCAAAAAAAAAAAAAAGAAAAGAAAATCAATTCAACTGGTTCACTTTTAAATAATAAGCAATAGACATAACATACAGAAATAAACCATAACAGTATGGGAAACATTTTACACAATGCGCCCAATGTTATAGTTTTTCCTATGTAATATTATTCTTAAGTCATTTGTATTTTAATATCTTGCAATTTATTCCAGGTTGAGACACGCAAAAAAATATATATTTTTTTTTACTGAAGAAAATTCTGCATCTTAACATTGCAGATGGTGCCTTTTACAATTTTCTACAAATGTGTCACATCTCAAAGGGATTCCATTTACTGTTATATTAATTTTATTTTAGTTGTAGAAGTGTTCTGGATCTTCAATTGCAAGCCTTTTTTTTTTTTTTTATAAAATGAATGTAATGTTAAAATGTAATATTTTTTATCTACATGTAAAAACAAACTTTTGAATACCTCCACAAACTAACAAATTGAAAAGACAAAAGATCATGGAGAAACAAAACATTGATTGAGATGATAATGACATAGACATTTTTAACTGAACCAAAACTATCTTTCTGTTTATATTTTGAAAGAAGAATGAAAAGGTCCAAATTATTGTTGTGTGTGTAAGGTTTCAGATGTTTTACGTAGTATTAAGGATAAATTGTGCATGATAGCTCATTGAAACAAAGAAAAATAATCTAGCTTCAAAGGAAGAGAATGACAGAATTTTGCAGTTCTTTCTGCAGTTGGGAAGTCCTAAGAAACACATACATCTCACCATGTAATTGTATTTTGTACTTTCGTATTAGTGTTAGAAGACATTTAATTTAAGTAACGTTCTTTTTATATACTCCTAATAACTTAGAATGCAGATGTACTTTTATAAATGAAAACAATAAATAATAAATAAATATGCTTCCAGTAACACTTTGGGCTTCTGTGTGATTTGTTCATACTGTTAATGATTGTGTCTAGGTAAATATCCGAAACAATATATGCTACTAATTAAAAGACTGTATATCCTGTGGTGTGAACTCCGTGATCTAATTAAATTCTGGCTGCCCTCCATTATGGAAAAGGAAAGTACGTGGTGTGTGAAAATGTGCAAATTAAACTAGATTACTATAAGTCCTTGAACCAATATTGGGTTGCTAAGGTAAGTTGTTTTTGATGACCTGGGCTGTATGAAACGATAAATCAATGGATATGGCTCACAGAATGTAGATATGCATAGTATGCCAGACGTTCAAGTTAGCCTGGCAAAGTTCAAGTTAGCCAATGTATTAAAAGCCATACATTAGAAAGGAAAATTGGAGACAATGCCTTGCATTCTAGTCAACAAAATGTTAACCCAGTTGAAAAACTTTTTCCCTTAAATGTAAATAAATATAAGACTAAAATTATAGATTGTTTTTGTAGTTATAGTATCTCTTCAAATAGTATTTTATTAGTTTGAAACCACAAGGCAAAAAGAAAAAAAAAAGAAGAAAAAGAAACCTCTTATTTCCTTTCTGAAAATACCTGCTAGTTCCTCCCCATATATTGAAATTATAAGAGAATACATTCTTGTAATTATAACATAATACACTTGTGCTAACTTGGCTTGTGCCAAAATAAACTCTTACCAGCTTTGCTACAAAAGTCTAGCTTTCAATGACATTTTGAATTTCATTTTAATTCACCATTTCCAGATAGTTACTGTGATGGTTAATTTTGTATGTCAACTTGACTTGGTCATTGGGTGCCCACATATGTGGTTAAGTTTTCAGGGTGTGTGAGAGAGTGTTTCCAGACGAACTTAACACTGGAATCAGTATATTGAGTAAAGCACATTGATCTCCCCCACGTGGGCAGGGCTCATCCGATCTTCCGAAGGCCTGAATAAAACAAAAGGCTAAGTAAGGGAGAATGACGTCTCTTTGCCTGACTCTTCAGACTTGAGCTTCAACTGGACCTATATCACCAGCTTTCTTGGATCTCTAGCTTGCTGACTTCAGATCCTGGAAATTTTTAGCTTCCATAACCACATAAGCCAGGTCCTTAAGATAAATTTTGACAGATAATATATATAGATGGATATGATATAGATAGATATAAATATAAGCATATATTTATATTTCTTATTGGTTTTGTTTCTCTGGAGAATCCAGACTAATGTAGCCACCATCAGTAAAACAGTTTATTCTTTAGAATATTAAACAATTTGAAACACACAATTCAATTGGCAAAATCATTAGTAAATTTTTGTTTCTGTAAAATGGCAAAAAGGCTTAATATAGAATGGAGCTGACTAAGGAATAGTACTACCACAATATTTACAAGGGGACATTTTTTAAGTATATGAAAAATTGATTTTTTTAAATTAATAAACTTTATTTTTTAGAGAGTTTAAGATTTACAGAAAAATGCAAAAAGTATAATGGAGAATTCCTATACGCCCTCCCATCCCTGCCCTACCCCAACCATTTACCCTACTATTAACATTTTGTGGTATATGGTATATACCATATACAGTAAATAAAGAAATACTGATACATCAGTATTAACTAAAGTCCATACTTTATTAAGATTCCCTTAGTCTTTATCTAATACCCTGTTTCTGTTCTAATATCCTATCCAGAATACCACATTACATTTAAGTGTCATGTTTCCTTAGGTTCCCCCCACCTGTGACATGGATTTTGTACAATATTCTTTAATATAAGACTGGTATAACGCCCACCATCCTAAAGGTCTAGGACAGCAGCAAAGACTAAACTTAGCTACTTAACCTCATAAGTGCTTTTGCGTATCTATTTTGAGAGTCTCTAACAACTGAATTATAAATGCATCACACGTTCACCTGATTGGGTATCATCCTTAACACTGGCTACATTATTGGAATCATCATATGTCCTCTCACAACACCTGGCGTGATCCTCAGCAATTGCTTTAAACTTTTTATGTTGATAAACTGTGAAACTGAAACATAATTTATGGTTATTTATTCAAGTGACAAATATTTAGTGGTTACTCTGTGCGAGACATTTTTGTGGCATTGAATATAAGATAATGAATAAACCAGAGAAAGTCCTTGCCTAGTTAGGAGTATAAACAAGGAATTAAATAAATTGAGAATGTAATTTTACATATTAACAAATGTGAAACAAAAGTATATAATTTGAGCTGATACTCAGGGGACAGAAACAATCTGGGGGAAAAGCATCCTCACCAGACAGAATGCAAAATTCTAAGGCATAAGCAAGTTTAGAAATCAGGACAGTGTGACAGAAAAGTAGTGGCAGAGAGAAGAAAAGTATTTGGAAGTCAGAAAAGCAATAAAGCACAGAGCAGAGTCATTGGGCCCTTTAAGTCACGGCAAGAAGTTTGGATTTATATCCCAATAAATAAGCCATTGGAGAATTTCAAAGAGAGAGTTTATGTAGAAGGCTTATCTGCTCTGATTTATGTTCTTAAAATAATATTCCTTTACCCTATGGAGATTAGATTTGGAGAGAAACAATAGCAGAAAATAGATGGTCAGTCAGGAAGTGATGGTAGAAATAAGAAATGATGTTGGTTTGGACGAAGGCGGTCATAGTGAAAACATGACTAGAAAGACTGAGAATGTCTGTTGAAGGCAGAGCTAACAGGATTTGTTGCTACATGAGTGCTGGGGTGAAGGAAAAAGAGGAATTGAAGAGGTCTCCTAGAATTTTTGGCTTAAAAACCAATTTCCATTCACTGAGATGAAACATGGGGAGGAATATGTTCAAAGGTCAATACTGAGTGTTTGATTTTGACCCCATAAATTTTACATGGTTATATCCATATCTAAAGGAAGATATTGGCAGTTCAATATATGCCCAGAATTTGGGAGGAAGTCAGAACTGGCGATTCAAATTTAGATGTTACAGGGACACTACTAACCTTTGTCCAACCCTGTTATGGAGCAGTGTGTTCCAGAGCACCATGTAAGAAAAGACAAAGGAAAAAAAAAGGGAAAAGAAAGGAGAAGAAAAAAAAAGGAAAGAAAAAAAGGAAAAAAAAGGGGGGAAGGAAAGAGGAGGGGAAAGGGAGGGGAGGAAGAGAAGGGAGGAAGGAAAGGGAATGGAAGGGAAGAGGAAGGAATCATAGGATAAATAATAATCGAGTCCAGCTCCAAGCAAAAGGCAAAGGAGATAAATCAGTGGGAGGAAAGTGGTCCATTTTTGCCTCAGTGATTTTCACTGCTCACAGAGCCCTGATCGCCTCACCATTACTGGCCGCTTCATTTACTTCCTATTCCTTTGTTGTTGTGGGGGGACTATAATCTAAGCTTTGATGCTTTGCTTGTAAACGGATTCTCAGCCACCAGTGACTATGAGGCTTTCTCTGAATGTACTGTACCAACTTCAAAGAATCAAGACAACCGCAAGTGAACGTCATAGGCTTGCACAGAGAGAAACACGTCAGCTCTTCTAAGGGAGGGTAGGTAAAGTCCTTACTTAATATGCCTTCTATTTTGTAACAATGTTTTTCAATATATAAATACAGATAAATAATAACTTCACCTAGACCCACCTACTTCATAAAGGAAAATAGATTTTTTTTTCCTTTCGTAAACTCAGTGTCAAAATACTTATTAGGGAAACACATTTTTATCTACCTGTCATGCATGACAGACATATTGCAGCACGCAAATCTTATATTAATTCCCTTTTTTGATATTTCAGTTTTATAAAATAAACTGTTATAATCATGAATTCAAAAGGAAAGATTTTCTATTATTTCAGTAGACAATGTAGAAAATACATATGCTATGTATATTAAAGGAAAGTTCTATAGAGAACCCGTGCATCTGATAATCAGATAATTCAGACCTTTTTTCCATACTCTGCATAAGCCTTACATATCACTTCAATAGAGCACTTATCAATATCCATCTGTAAATTGTGTACATTACAGATTACAAATGCAAAGACCATGTAAAACCATCTTGCCCTCCTATTGCCGAGAATATCATATGAAAATATTTGCTCTCAGCTAAATCTAATCTTTTTCTCTTACGATAAAGAGAGTAGCAACTGAGCACTTCTTAAAATCCTCCTTAAAATCTAACCCTTAAAAAAATACCTATATAAGAAAAGATAAAAGTGAAATTCTGCTATACATTCTAAATATTGGTCAAGGCATGGTGTGAATAAAAGAGGATTGATGCCTAGATTATCAAGTTTATTATAGATCATTCATGATCTAGAACTTTGAAAGCTCTCATTGGTGATGACATTTCTTTTTATTTATTTAAAGATTTTTATTTATTTATTTTAGAGAGAGAGAGTCAGTGACAGAGCGGGGAGGGAGGGGCACCTGGAGGGGCAGAGGCAGAAAATCTCAAGCAGAGTGTGTGCTGAGTGTGGAACCCCATATGGGGCTTGATCCCACAACCCTGAGATCATGACCTGAGCTGAAACCAAGAGTCAGATGCTTAACCGACTGAGCCACCCAGGTCCCCTTGGTGATGACATTTCTTATAATAATAATAATAATCACTGTTTAACACATGACCTATTCTTTTCTTTTTCAGTTGTCACTCGAATTAAGTTAAGATCTTTCAGAAATACCTTGAAAATATCACCATTTTTATTGATAAATAAAATCAAATGTTTAAACAAAAAGTACTCTTCTAACCATGGTCTGGGGGAAATCATTATTATAAAATACATTAATTTATTTTTTGTTTTTGAATAAGTAATCTTATTTTAAGCAACATTAAATTAGTATCTACCTGAGGCACAAATGTTTCAGTCTCTGAAAGCAATTAACACTTTTTATTTATTTATTTATTGAAGATTTTATTTATTTATTTGACAGAGATAGAGACAGCCACCAAGGAGGGAACACAAGCAGGGGGAGTGGGAGAGGAAGAAGCAGGCTCCCAGTGGAGGGGCCTGATGCGGGGCTCGATCCCAGAACGCCAGGATCACACCCTGAGCCAAAGGCAGACGCTTAATGACTGAGCCACCCAGGTGCCCCAGCAATTAACGCTTTTATATATTATTTCTATAACAGAAATTATAGAGGTTTCATTTTCACTGCCATGAACATACATTACTTTATTTTCTTGGCAATAACAAATGGTGCCTTTAAATCTTATTCAGAGTTGTAATTTATCTAAGATAATGAGTAGATACTCAAACTAGACATTTTAGTAAAGCAGTTTTATAAAATTTTCACTATCAGAAAGCTGCTTGCATTTTCAAAATGCCCAGAAAGTTAATGGGAATATCAGATGACTCCAAATTATCATTTTAAGTACTGAAACAAATTTTAATGGAACATATTTCTGTGTACAAGTATTTAATCTATACTACTATGGGCATTTTAATCAAGTCTTACTGTTTACTTGTTTGGGAACAGTAAAACCATGTACTTGTGTGGTGGAAAGGTGAATGGACAAGGAATGAAGACACTGGTAGTCAGTTTGGGGTGATTATGAATAAAGCTCTTTTTAAACTTCAAAAAAAAAAAGAAAAGAAAAAAGAAAGCTGCTCACAGAGCAGATAAGAGAAAAATAAAATTGAAGTAGTTACAGTTCAGATAAGAGGTCATAAATTGTTTGTAATAATTTTATAATAGGCCCCACTGATATCACTGAAATTGGTTATACTGCCTCATTCTCTCTTTCAAAAGGATTACTGACTTCTTGAGTCTTAAAACTTTATTCCAAAGTGAAGACAACAAAATGGCTAATTACTTGACGAGACAGTGAAATCTAGACCAAGGGAAGCATTGGTTTGTATGGAACTCCCACCTTGTCAATGACTTGTTTTTTATCTTTTGTGCTCCACTTTTACTTCTGTCTACCACCTTGTCTCAAATACCTCGTTTTCCTTTAAAGTCTACTACACAGTTTTCCCCCATATACATTTATTGGTTGTCTGCTCGCATGCTTGTTTCTATTACGAACTTGATCACATGACCAAATGTTTTGCAGTCCCTTGCCAACTCGTCCTTTCATCCCAGGTGATTTTACCTTTTCTCCAACACTGTATGCTCCATTCTAGTCTTGAGCTCTTTTCTTTGATGCCTTTGATCCTACTTCAATCAGTTTCTCAGCTCATGTGTGCAACCTGGACCTTGCCACTGTCTGAAATTCTTATTCTCCAATATATCAAGATAGATATTCAAATCTCTCATTTCATATACAATTATCTCACCCACTCTCAGAAGCACAACAAGATTTGCTCTTTCTCTTCATTCATACCTGGAAACTCCCATTCCTCCAAACATCACTATCACAACCTGACCCCCTTTTCTCTCCTTCCTTCTCTTTATCCCTTTCTCACACATACATAAACAGCCCCATTCTCCCAATGTGAGCAGAACACTTTTGGCTTTTTTACTTTTATGTCTGAGGAAGAACATTTTAATTTCTGCTACCCTGCTTCTGCTCTCTCTACATCCCCAGTGTTTAAAATGTATTTGTCTTAATTATAAATATAAGACAAGCTTATTGAAAAAGAAGCAGAAAAATATGAAATGAAAAGTTAGGAAATTTCTCAGGGGATGAAGACATACTCTTTAGCCAAGAGTTTTTGAAGTCTCTTCCAAGGCTCATCTTCCCTGAACATTTCATTTACATTATTTGCTTAACTTCACCTTCTACCTGGAATACTGTCATCTGTAGAGCAACGACCCATCTGGGAATATCATGTCCTAAAGCCTTTACGACCCCTAATCTTAGTAATATTTTCATGTATCTTGCAAAAAACATACAATATTTGCTATCACCTGAATAAGAAACCAATTTAAAATTCCCCTTAAAAATTGTGCTAAGTAAAAATTGGTATAGCCACTATGGAAAACAAGATGGTTGTTCCTCAAAAAATTTAAAATAAAATAAATTAAAAGTAGAATTATCATATGATCCAGTAATTCCTACTAGGAATTTTTCTTTACCCAAAGAAAATGAAAGCACTAATTTGAAAGATATATGGATCTCCATGTTTTCTTACAGCCTTATCTACAATAGACAAAATAGGGTAGCAACCCTAATGTCAATAGATAGATGAATGGATGAAGATGTGGTACATATAAACAATAGAATATTATTCATAAATATAGAAAAGAATCAGATCTTGCCATTTGCAACAACATGGATGGACTGAGAAGGTATAATGCTAAGAGAAATAAGTCAGATAGAGAAAGAAAAGTACCATATGATTTCACTCATGTGGAATTTAAGAAACAAATGAACAAGGAGAAAAATAAACAAATAAAGACTTTTAAGTACAGAGACCATGATGAGCACTGAGAAATGTACAGATTATTCATTGTTATCTTGTACACCTGAAGCTAATATAGCGGTGTATGTTAGTTATACTTCAATAAAAAGGTTATTTTTAAAAATTGTGCTAAATGAAAATGATGGCTGTAGTAGATAAGCTTGCATACTGTCTTGTTGCCATTGTGTACATTTTTTGGTAGATCTAAAAAAATCTCTGGTCAGGTAATGAAAATTCCCCCAATCCAGTCAGTGATTTTAAATGCATATTTCACTCATGTGGGGAATTTAAGAAACATAACAGATGAACATAGAGGAAAGGAAAAAAAAATGAAGGAAGCAAACCATAAGAGACTCTTAACTATAGAGAACAAACTGAGGGTTGCTGGTGGGGAGGGGATGGGCTAGATGGCTGATGGGCATTTAGGAGGGCACTTGTGATGAGTACTGGGTGTTGTATGTAACTGATGAACAACTAAATTCGACTCCTGAAACTAGTATTACACCATATGTTAACTAACTAGAATTTTAAAACTTAAAAAAATAAAATGTGGTATACACTGTAATGGAATAATATTCAGCAACAGAAAGGAATGACATACTGATAGACGCTGCAGCAGGGAAGAACCTTGGAAATATTATGCTAAGTAAAAGAAGACAGACACAAAAGGATATATTGAATAATTCCATTTACAGAAAACATCCAGAAAAGAAAAATACAGAGAGACAGAAAACAGATTAGCAGTTGTCTGGGGTTGGGGGCATAAATGGGGAACATTTATAAATGGGCAGTAGGTTTCTGTTTAGCATGATGAGAATATTCTAAGATTAAATTGTGGTGATGGTTGTATAACTCAAGAAACATACTAAAACTCATTGAAATATACAATTTAAATAGATGAATTTTATGGTATACAAATTATATCTCAATAAAGCTCTTTAAAAATAAAGAAAAACCAATGTATATTCCATAGAATTCTAATTCCACAGGATACTATGTGTTCCTAAAATAAAAAGGGTTATATTATTAGGGAATCTATCTATGTAGCTATCATATATAATATATAAATATGTCTCTATACCAGATATTTTTGAAGATTTTACCTTGTTCCTATACATTATTAATCTCTAGGAGGAAAAAAATAGAGTACGTGGAATTTTCCAAAGTGATTTGATCTCACTGTCCTCTTCCCCATTTAAAAGAAATGTTTTTAAGGGAGCAGTGTTCTATAGAAACACTTGGAGAAATATTACTTTAACAAAATGAGCTTTTCATTTTCTTCTGGATGCCAGAAAACTTAAGCCATAATCAATGTTAACCTCAGATATATAAATCCATCTATTCCCTTACTTTTCATACTCTTAACTAATGATCTCGCCATTTCAAAAAGGCATTATACACTTGAGATAAACTGCATGGGATCAAATGCCAGATCCATGAACAACTGGCTTTGTGACCTTGGGTAAGTTACTTGACCTCTCTGCGCCTCAATTACCTCACATGTAGAAAATGGGGATTGTATTATTGGGGATTACACAAGCCTAGTCCTATCCTTTATCAGAAGCAGGACTAGCTAAGTACTCTAGTAAATATTTTTTGTAATGTATACATTGAAAAATTGATTATTTTTGCATATTGTTACTTTTTTTGCTTCATCAAAGGAAAAATAGAATTGAATCATAGGAACTAAAAAAATGGAAATTCAGAATGAAACACTCTTCAATTTTACTGTCTATAGTAATATCTAACAAAACTCAATTTTATTTTTGACTATGTAAAGATAGTTTAGTAATCAAAATAACCACTTAATTTCAAATTTGGAATAATGACCACTAGGATTTTTTTTCACTTTAAAGGTAAAGATATATATAATTATAATAAATTGAGCATTAAGCATGTGGCTGATATTGTCACAAATAGAAGAAAGTATATATAATTCACCTACAGTATATCCTTAATGTTATGTGAAAGTCAATGAATTTTAATTAGAGTACATTTACACTGCAGTGATGTAGTATGTTGAAGAGTTGCTTTATAAGTGTAGTTAAAGCAGAAATCAATATGTAGATCCAGTATTTACTATTTCTACATTTCTTTAATATATTTTCTTCAAAATTGCCCTGTGAGTGCTTCAATTTATCAAGTTAAAATCAAAGCTAACCTCTGTGTTTTATCTTAAAATGCCAATTACATTCTGAGTTACACATTGAAAAAATGATAAATAAATGAATCAAAGGTATGAATGCAAACAGAAATCTGCATTCTCTTTGTAAGAGTTATCATGAAAAAAATTTACCATTTGTGAAAGATGGAAAGAGTCATTTCTATCATTTTTTGAGTACCTCAATTACATGTTCCTCTCAAGGGTTACTCAAATGCCCCATATGTATGAGGGGACCTTCCATTTGACTACAATCTCAGTCCATTTATGTTCCTTTTTTTTTTTTTTTTTTTTTTTTAGTTTCATTTGTTTTAGAGTGAGAGTGAGCACACGTGAGTTAGGGGAAAAGCAGTGGGAGAGAATCTTCAAACACACTCCTGGCTGAGTGTGGAGCCCAACATGGGGCTTGATCTCACAATCCATAGGATCATGACCTGAGCCAAAACTAAGAATCAGACACTTCACTGCTTCAGTGACCCAGGATCCCCTATGTTTCTATTTTGTAGCTGAAAATGCAGGACAATAAGTATTAATTTCTTTACCTCCTACCCCAACTGAAGCAGGTGATTTCCCGGGTGCAGTGACTAACATCCCATAACTGAACAAATGAGACGGCAGTAAATCTGATCAATAACAGATTCCAGTTGCTGAAAAAAATAGGAATATGATAGGAAGGAAATAGCTATTCCTGTATCCCCAAAAGATAAGGATTTCAAAAAAATTGGTTATTGTTGATATTTCATTCTTTTTTCTATTTAGTTCACGTATTACCTATTAGCTACTTGGCAAGACTGATTTGTTTTTAATCACCCAAAGAGAGGAAACCTAAAACAATTCTAAGAACTAATTACAGAAAAGTCTTTGATTTAATGTTGATTGTCTTCCAAATCTAAATCTAATAATTGCTATGTTATATGGAGAAAGAAGATGGGCAAGGGAAGGGGATGAGTAAAAAGGAACATGAAGGAAGGGAGATAGAAACGTGGATGGAAACGAAAAGTAGAAGCATTATCTTTAGAGTGCAAAATGTAAAGAAGGTGAAGACTCTCTCAGTTTCCCCTTGTCTTTCTTACCCTGCAAACCTCATTCCCCATTTCTACTCCATTTCTTCCTCTTCCAAAATCTATATGGAATTGATTCCTCAGAATCAGTCACCCTTCCACCTCTGAAGTTCCTTGAAAACTAGTATAACCTCAAAACATATTTCAAATAAACGTTTTAAGGAACTACTTCAGTATTTCATTTTTATTTTGTTTTTTTTTTTTAGTTATTTTTTTCTCGTTACCGAATATGTTTTTACTTCATTTTAAGAAAAGCTCCAGTATTTTATTTTTAAAAGCCACATTATCATGCAAACACTTTGAGAGTGTGGTACTTTATAGACATAAATCTTCATTTAGTTACTATAAAGCCACTAGGTTAAAGTTTTTTGTTTTAATTTAGATTTTTTGCTATAAAATATTCTACTATGAAACATACCCAAATGGCTTTTAAAGGAAGCTATTTATATCCAATTACTATGATGTATGTAAAAACACAAGCTGGCTGATTCATGCTATGATACTTA
This sequence comes from Ursus arctos, assembly GCF_023065955.2. Classification (NCBI taxonomy): domain Eukaryota; kingdom Metazoa; phylum Chordata; class Mammalia; order Carnivora; family Ursidae; genus Ursus; species Ursus arctos. The sequence continues at coordinate 71,743,355 of NW_026623111.1, read as the reverse complement.
ACACAAAAGAACAGATAGGATAATTGTGACACTCTATCACTTATGAGCCACTCTACCCTAAAATAATGAAAAAACCCAACATCAATAAGAAAAAGCAGACCCAGAAATTTCTTATTATATGCAATATTTATAAATATAAATACATTTTTATAACTACTAACTCGTAATCTTTACAAAATAATGTAGCTGGTATTCTTTTTTTTTTTTTAAAGATTTTATTTATGTATTTGACACAGAGAGACTTCCAGCGAGAGAGGGAACACAAGCAGGGGGAGTGGGAGAGGAAGAAGCAGGCTCCTAGCAGAGGATCCTGATGTGGGGCTCAATCCCAGGACTCTGGGATCACGCCCTGAGTTGAAGGCAAACGCTTAGCGACTGTGCCACCCAGGCGCCCCTGGTATTCTTTTTTTTTTTTTTTATCTTTTCCCCAGCTTTATTGAAATGTAATTGACATAGAACATTGTGTAAGTTTAAGGTGCACAACATGATGATTTGATACATATATTGCAAAATGAGTATAAGAGTTAACACCTCCATCACTTCACATAATTACCATTTTTCTATGCATAAGATCTACTCTCTTAGCAACTTTCTTTCCTTTTTTTTACTTACTTTTTTTTAAAATAATATTTATTTTGTTATATTAGTCACCATACAGTACATCCCCACTTCTTGATGCAATGTTCCATGATTCATTACTTGCACATAACACCCAGTGCACCATGCAATATGTGCCCTCCTTAATACCCATCACCGGCCTATCCCAATCCCCCACCCCCCTCCCCTCTGAAGCCTCTTACACTGTTGGTGGAAATGCAAGTTGGTGCAGCCACTTTGGAAAACAGTGTGGAGGTCCCTTAAAAAGTTAAAAATAGAGCTACCCTATGATCCAGCAATTGCACTACTGGGTATTTACTCCAAAGATACAGACGTAGTGAAGAGAAGGACCATATGCACCCCAATCTTGATAGCAGCAATGTCCACAATAGCTGATTCGTGGAAGGAGCCAAGATGCCCTTCAACAGATGACTGGATTAAGAAGCCGTGGCCCATATATACAATGGAATATTACTCAGCTATCAGAAAGAACGATTTCTCAACATTTGGAGCAACATGGACGGGACTGGAGGAGATAATGCTAATTGACATAAGTCAATCTGGGAAACAAACTGTAGCTGGTATTCTAATATTTCAAAATATTTAATTTCCCAGATTTCAGTACTTAAATATTAATTTATTTCCTTCAAAAACAAATACCATATAACCTTTCAAGTCACAGAATAACTTTCTCTAGGTTTTTTTTTTTTTTTTAAGATTTTATTTATTTATTTGACAGAGAGAGAGACAGCCAGTGAGAGAGGGAACACAAGCAGGGAGAGTGGGAGAGGAAGAAGTAGGCTCATAGCGGAGGAGCCTGACGTGGGGCTCGATCCCAGAACGCCGTGATCACGCCCTGAGCCGAAGGCAGACGCTTAACGACTGAGCCACCCAGGCGCCCCTCTCTAGGTTTTTGTACTTAAAGTCTTTATAGTATTTTAGGGTTTATTTAATAAAAAACATTTTATTTTTCCCTTTAAAAACTTAGTATTTCTTTAAAAGTTAATTATCTCTGTAGTCTCTTTCTGATATAAGAAATTTATAAGTGCTATTTAATTCTTGTAATAATTAACATCCATTGATTTTATCTAATTGAATTTTCTCATTTTGCTGGTTTTTAACTAATAAGTAATACAGAATATATTTAACCAAAGAGGTAATATATGGTAATATATTTCATTAGAAAACTTAAATTATATTTTCAATATGTAATTACAATGAAATGACATTGTTAGTTTTTGGAAATTGAAGAGCCAGCCAAGGGTGCCTGAGTGGCTCAGTTGGTTAAGTGTCAGACTCTTGATTTTAGCTCAGATCATGATCTCAGGATCCTGGGATGGAACTCTGTATCAGGCTCCATAGGGAGTCTGCTTGAAGATTTTCTCTCTCCCTCTTCTTCTGCCCTTCCCCCCCACTCTTTCTAAAATAAATAAATAAATCTTTATAAATAAATAAATAAATAAATAAATAAATAAATAAAGAGCCATCCATATTTCATTAGTGTGTAAGCCCCTCAAAGTCAAAGACTGTTTTAGTTATCTTGATAAGAGTATCATCTTATGTCTAATATAGAACCTGGGCCATATTTATTGAGTTGATTTGGAACAATGGAAAGCATTTGTATTCCAAAGTCAGAAAAAAACAAAATCTAAATTCTGATTCTGCCATTGCACATTGTAGTAGAACAGCCACTCCCAAAATATTATTTCCAAATGGTGATCCCAGTTCATTATGTGACTATTTGGAAATAAAGTCTTTACAGATGCAATTAAGTTAATGATCTTGAGGTGAGACAGTGTCATCTTGGATTTAGAGTGGGCCCTAAATCTAATGTCCTTGTTAGAGACAGATAAGGAAAAGACAGAGGGGCATGTAGAGGGATGGCCATGTGAAAATGAAGGAAGAGACTACAGTAAGTTCACAAGCCAAGAAATACCAAGAATTGCCAGCAGCCAGCAGAAGCTAGGAGTTGGGCATGAAACAGATTCTCATTTGAGCCTCCAGAAGGAACCAACCGTGCCGACATCTTTATTTCAGACTTCTGACCTCCACAACTGCGAGTAAATAAATTCCTGTTGTTTTAAGCCACCAAGTCTGTCATTATTTGTTATGGCCGCTCTAGGAAATTACTATAGGCATATGGTCACTAAAAGAGTTAGATTTCTCATGTAAAAATGGGGCTAATGCCCACTTTCTAGATCTATTAAGAAAATTAAATGAGACAGCTTAAATAAACCACTTACCCTAGTGTCTGATATCCAGCAGCGCTCAAACACATTGGTCTCCCTCCTGACAACCACTCAGGAGTGGTCTCTCTTAGGATTTCCCAAAGGAATATTTCTAAAATATGCATCCCTTAGCAAGGAGTATAAATAAAATTTGTATAAGTTTACACAAACTACAATCCATTAAAAGGCAATATTCATGTATATTCCCTGTATTGCTCATGATTTAAAAACAGCACGATGCAAAAATTTAATTAAATGCAGTGAATATTAGTTATAAAGAAATTACACGGCACTTTTAAATCTCTTGTACTGTCAGGATGTCAGATAGAAAATTTTCATCTTCCTCCCTGAATGCTTGTATTCAGGAGCCTTCCATCACAACTACCCACACTGACCCCAAGACTAAGTGTAGAATGGAGGAATGAAAAGTCAAGGGAAAGGACTCTAAACTCTTAACTCCTGAAGGGCCAGAGGAAAGCTTTCATAGCTCATAATTTATGACTAATTATTTAAATTCTTAGAGATTGAAAAAAATCATGTAATTTTTAAATGCTTTTAAACTTGACAGTGTGACCTCGCATTATTTTTTGTTATTATTTTTAATATTTTGCCTTTTTTTTTGCTATTTCTCTACATGAGAGCAAAGAAAACGTTCTTATTAATCATAAATAAAAGTTTGGCAAAAAAGGCTGACTGTATAACACATTTTTTAACTTAAATAATATCTTTCAGAAAACAAAATTTTAAAGAAACAGATTCTACAAAACTCAGAACTACTTCAAAGCATTCATTTAATGTATTCTGATTAGCAAGTTTTTATAAAAGAATATCAATGTCCATTGCATATTTATTTATAAGGAATGATTTTTTTCTTTCCCATGTAAGTTAAAACAAAAGCAGTGATTAAAAAATGTTTATTAGTTTCAGATACCAATTAGCATTTGCTAGATAAAAATGATACTCTAGGTAAAAATTCTTGATTTAACATAAGGATTTACCTCGATCTGTTGACTAGAGATTGGTAACAACAAAAGGTCCTCTATTAAGTAGGTCCTGTGTTTCTACTATTTCTACAAATTTCCTAAATGCTATAAAGCCCACAAAAAAGGACACTGAGAAAATAAAAGTTCCATTTATAGATGTTTACATCATTGCTTTAAATGAACAGCAAGGGTTTCAAGGAGGGGATGGAAATAAGAGGGGACACTAGAAAATTTTCTTATGGGGTCTCCTAGGAAAACTTTCCTCAATGCTGTTTTAGTCTCCTGAAATTACACTTTTAGTCTTTCAGATTTAAAAGCAGACCAAGAAGGAACTTTTTTATGGACACACTCCTCTGAACAAGATTCATATGAAAACTGTATAAAATTCAATGTTGATTTATTGATTTCCAATTTGAATTGTTACCACTAAATGAATCTGATGCTTAAGGTCCCCAGACCCTAATCATATGTTCTCTCTGTAAATGTCACATGGGAAAGCAGATCACGAACCATAATGAGAAGGATGCGTGTAGACCATGGAATAATGCAGACAAGGAAATGCTCAAGCCTTGAGCTAAGTTAACTAATGGGTCCATTTCCACAAGAAATTATACATAGCACGGGGATCAAAATTCAAGTGTCTCCTGGATTATGCATGAAGGGGTACTTCAAAGCTTGACCTCTTGACTTTTTTGTTTTCTTTTTTTGATCTATTTTCATGATAACCAAACCCTCTACTTATGGTTGATGAGATCAGTTTTCCTCAGATTTTATACTGAGGCTTAATATAGCTATATTTTAAGGGTCATGTCACATTTTTACAATTTAAGGTAATTTGTATTGATTTTAGTTCTAGAGGTCAATCATAATTTCAAATGTTTATGTCTCTTGGATAATATTTCATTATGTATTTATATAGGACGCATATTTTCTTCTTTAAGGAGTGGGCAATACACCGTGATATCAACATGAACATGGTATGAACAATAAAGGAGTCACATGTCTCTGAGTGAACAGGTGCAGGGGTACATTTAACACGTTACCTGTTTTAGGCCAACATGTAGCCTTTTGAGTACAAATGCAGTGTTTGTACAACAGGATTCTTAGTAAACTGAAGAATACCGATCACCTAGAGATTGTATGTGTGACAACAAAAGAACTCATTTTAACTGATATTTTAAATTATGAAAAATTGTGATACTGATATTTATATGTAACACTGTGATTACCTCAACAATAATGAGACATTTGTTTTCCCCCGAGGGTCCAAGTAATCCAAAGGAAGACTTTAAAATGGAAATTTCCTGACCTATGCTAAAGTAGTTGAATTCTGTGACTATTTGTTCTTTAGGAAGCAAAAACAAATAAACAAAAAACATTTTTTTAATCTAGATTCATATCCAGTCATCTCTAATTTTTTGACGTAAAAATTAGATCATAAGTAATAATTGCCTCCTTTCATAAACAAAATGACAAATGGGCTTAAAATAGTGTACAGGTTATCTGAGTAATCCAATGCTGCTTCAACAAAACCTTGTACAAATAAAGAAAAAAAGACCCTAAATTTCAATAAACAATCACTCTTTGCCAAAAATATAAAACTTATTTTTTAAAAAGAAAGAACCGTCATAACACTTGTTGACGTGAGTTCAGTTTGACCTATAACAGAGACACTGACCCTCCCCAACGCTGCAAGGAAACTCTTCAATTGCACCAATACCCAATCCGTTGGTGTTACGAGCTACGTACAGCTGCTCATGGAAGCTGTGTTCTGGCCCCTGCCATGCCTTTCCACATCCTGCTCCATCCTCCTGAACTTGTTCTTGTTCACATTCTATTCAAACTTCAAGAGTTGGGCATCATCTCCTAATTCGACAGAAAGAAGAAAACTTTCCACAGAATTTAGGACAGAATCTAGGGAGAAAAAGACATGATATCTTGATAGAAACATTGGAAAAAAAAAAAAACAACCCTTGGAAGAAGAAACAGGAAAAATGGGTTAGAACCCTGGCTTTGCCACTAATTCTTGAACTTTGGATAACTCAGTCTCTCAAGAATTTATTGGAACACCTGGGTGGCTCAGTCGGTTGAGCATCTGACTCCTGCTTTTGGCTCAGGTCATAATCTCCTGAGTCATGAGACAGCCCTGTGCAGGGCTCTGCAGCTGGGAATCTGCTTTGGATTCTTTCCCTCTTCCTCTCCCTCCACCTCAGCCCCTCCTCTTCCTCCTGCTCTTGTGTGCGTGCATACTCTCACTCAAATAATAAATAAATCTTAAAAAAAAAAATTGAATGAATAGATTTGTGTTGTATGGATTGGAATAAATAATCTCTAGGACCATATATAATTTCATATTGTTAGCCTACGGCAATTTCTTATATTCTCTATTTGGAAACATTTAACCTATTTGTACCTTCAAGAAAAATCATAAAAGATTAAATTCACTCTCAAAATCCATGAAATCACTGGGTCCAAACTATTAATCCTAAATATATTCACTAATATATTTTTTAATATAGTGCCTTAATCTAAACTTTATTTTAAACTTTATATGTCATTAGTGATCTTATCCCTTATCTATAAATTTTAATAAAAGCAGAATATAGCACCTTGTGAGTACTTACAAATACTTATTAATATATAGAAGGTAAAAGAATTGTAAAATAACAAGTATAAAAAAATCAGCTACTAAAAAAAAATCAGCTACTTTGATAATGAGATGCCAATTTAATGATCAGAAACTTCCAAATTTCTAAGACCTGATTATTCCTAATTCTTAAAGACAGTAACTTAATTCACTTAATTAGCTTACTAATTTAAAAGGAAAATACAAATGTAAAATCATATTCCTCTTATTCTATACTCTAGTATTATCCTACAATATTTGTCTATTAACTTTAGTACTTCAATTTCCAATCTTTAAATGTCATTCTGTTTTAGAATAATTTCAGAATAGGCAAAAGTCCCTTGATGAATAAAAAATTTTGGTTGAAGCAAATCACAATGTAAAATTAGTATTTAGGTTAAAGCAGTTCAAACATTTTAGTAATTTTTTTTTAAAGATTTTATTTATTTATTCGACAGAGATAGAGACAGCCAGCGAGAGAGGGAACACAAGCAGGGGGAGTGGGAGAGGAAGAAGCAGGCTCATAGCAGAAGAGCCTGATGTGGGGCTCGATCCCATAACACCGGGATCACGCCCTGAGCCGAAGGCAGACGCTTAACCGCTGTGCCACCCAGGCGCCCCCAAACATTTTAGTAATTTTTAATTACAACATGAATGTACTAATTTTGGTAAGAGGAGACTGCAACAGTATGACAATATAAATTATAGCCATTGAGTATAGAAATATGGAATAGCAAATGAATTAATAGATCATTCAGATTTTAATAGTATGGGCTCCTGTCTTTCCTCTTTGCCATATTGGGTACAGTTTCTGCTTCATCATTAACTTTCAATACCCATTATAAAACTGTATGATATATAAGTGTGTATATATATATATCAAAAGAAGTATCTGCAAAATAATTATAACAGAAGTAGGAGGCATAAACTATAAAAATATCGTGAATATGATTGCTATAGACTAAATGCCTGTATTCCCTCAAAATTCATATTCAGAAACTAATCCTTAATGAAACAGTATTTGGAGGTGGGGCCTTTGGGAGGTGATCAGGTCATGAGGGTGGAGCCCTCAAAAGTGGGATTAGTTCCCTTGTAAAAGAGACTCTAGTGAGATCCTTCATCCCTCCTGCCATGTGAAGACAGAGTGAGAAACCAGCCATGTATGAACCAGGAAGTAGGTTCTCACCAGCCAGCACCTACTGACTCTAATCTTGAAATTCTCAGCCTCCAGAACTGTGAGAAATAAACGTTTGTTGTTTAAACCACCCAATCTACATGGTATTCTTTTTATAGCAGCCAGAACAGACTAAGATACTGCTCATTTTGGTAATACCTTAGTAGTAAATACAACTTAATCTCATTTAAGATTTACAAATTACATCATAACATGTCACAAATCATATATGAATATAGAACAGATCTTTCTATATATGATTTTTTAAGGCCAAGTTTATTTTTAGTTTCATTTATTCCATTTCCAGTGTTCATCATTTCTTCCTTTAACATTTCTTGTAACGGAGGTCTGCTGGCAGTGAATTTTCTCAATATTTTTTCCTGAAAAAGTCTTTATGTCACCTTTATTTTTGGAAGATATATTCACTAACTATAGAATTATGTGCTGCCAGTTTGTTTTTCCCTTTTGAAACTTTAAAGATATCACTTCATCATCTTTTAACTTGCAGGGTTCTTGATGAGAAATCTATTGTAGTTCTCATCATTGTTCTCCTTTATATAATGTGTGTATTTCCTCTCCTCTGGCTACCTTCAGATTTTGTCTTTCATTTTCAGTAGTTTCAGTATGTTATGCCTGGGTGTGTTTTTTGTTGTTACTACTCTTTTTATCTGTTCAGTGTTTTCTTTTTAAGCTTTGTATCTATAATTCAACATATGCCATTAATTTTAGAAAATTTCTGGCCATTATTTCTCAAATTTCTCTTCTGCGCTCTTCTTTTTCCCATTGAGATTCCAATTACACCTAAGTTAGAGCACTTGATATTGTACCATAGCTCTTGGATGTTCTTCCCTCCATCCCCTTGTTTGTTTGGTTTTTTTCCCTCCCCTTTTTGTTTTTTAGGTTGGGTAATTTATATTGACCTATCTTCAAATTCATTGATTCTTTCCTTGGCCATGTTGAGTCTTCAGATCAGACCATCACTGACATTCTTCATCTCTGTAATTGAGCTTTTAATAACTAGCATTTATATTTGATTCATTCTTACAACCCCATCTCTGCCTGAATTGCACATCTCTTCTTGTGTGTCATCAAACTTTTCCATCAGAGTATTTAACATATTAATTATGGTTATTTTAACTCTTCTTTCTGATACTTTCAATGTCTGCAGCAATATCTGAATCTGATTCTGTTGCTTCTCCTATCTCTCTGCAGTGTGTTTTGTTCTTGCTTTGCTTCGTGCCTCAGAATTTTTGTGGGAAGTCAGATATCTTGTGTAAGACATTAGAGATTTAAGCTAATAAACTGTACTTCTGAAAACAGGCATGCCATTCCTTCTGCCAGGGCTTTGGTGTGGGAGTCTAGGTCAGTCTAGGGAGAGTTGAACTGGGTTTGTTATTGTTGCTATGGTTACCCATCGGCTTCAATTTTCTCTAAACACACTTTCTATTTAGGGCATGGACAGTTTGCCACAGGGTTTTCCTAAGTGTTTGCTCCATTTTCAGCTTTAGTCTCTCCTTTGTGCTGTGCCTCAGAGAGGGTTTTTCCCCACGCTTGTAATATTCCTATCCATATTCCACTATTACTTATAACCCAATGCTTTTAGTCTGTAGAACAGAGAGAAAGGCATTTTTGCTCCTGTGATTAAGCCTAAATCTTAGGGGCGCCTGGGTGGCACAGCGGTTAAGCGTCTGCCTTCGGCTCAGGGTGTGATCCCGGCGTTATGGGATCGAGCTGTCTCTATCTCTGTCGAATAAATAAAATCTTAAAAAAAAAAGCAAAAAAAAAGCCTAGAGGCGCCTGGGTGGCACAGTGGTTAAGCGTCTGCCTTCGGCTCAGGGCGTGATCCCGGTGTTATGGGATCAAGCCCCACATCAGGCTCCTCCACTATGAGCCTGCTTCTTCCTCTCCCACTCCCCCTGCTTGTGTTCCCTCTCTCGCTGGCTGTCTCTATCTCTGTCGAATAAATAAATAAAATCTTTAAAAAAAAAAAAGTCTAAATCTTAGGTAGGTACTGTGTCCTTGGGTCTCACAGATGTGGCCTTCTCAGTGCTTCAGCTTTCCCGCCTGGCAATAATTCTGGGCTTATCATTCATTCTTGTCCCTGTCTCAGCAATAAAAGTTGTTTTTCTTTTCCCTTCCCCCAACTGCAATGGGTTTTCACCAGTGTGTTTTGCTTTTCTTTCTGTATTTTAGGTGTTTGTTCTGTATGGATAATAGCAAAAAGAATCTGGGTAGAGTTTTGTGCCTTTCCTGTAGCAGCTGCTTGTTCCCTTCTTTAAACCTTTAGTTCAAGGGACACTTTCTCAGGAATCTTGCCAATATTTTTGGGGGGAGCACCCAATGAAATCCATAGAGAAGAGTCTATAAGTGGCTGCACATTCTCACTATATTTTATCCTTTTGCTAGTCCACATTCAACCCCTACCAATTAGTTAATCAGAATTTAACAGAATTCGTACTGTTATCTGACTGTGTCTGCTATATCTAGTCTCTTCTTGAAAACTGTCACTTCACCTCTGTGTCAGGTAGCTGGTTGCCCTGTTACTTTAGCACTCTGATATTGCAAGAAAAGTTGTGGGTTTACATTTTTTTCAGGTTTTTTGTTGTTATCATAAGGGTGCAATGCATGGTTTTTCTAGTTTTTTACATCCCAAGCTAAAACCAGAATATCTACATATAGTTTTAACACATATTAACTAAAGAAATTCAATAGCCTAGAATAACAATTACTATTGTCTATAAATCAAAGGAAATGCCATATATATATGAACTGAATATAGCTTTCACTTTTTAGTAGCTCAAAATTGTAAGCTCATGTGAAACCACAACTTTGGTTTCAAAAGAATGACAATACTGAGAATTTTCCTTCCATAAGATAACACAGATTACCAGAAAGTAGAAAAGATACAAAAGAAAAATGTAATCAACTTTATTACCTTGTCTTCTATTAGTTGTATGTTAATGTTTCTTCACACCACTTAGTGTGTTTCCTTGCTATTCTCTTTGTGACTGAAACTTCTCTTCTGAAAAATTCTCTCATTCCCAGATATACGTGCACATTTAATTGTGAACTTAAAGACACAATGCACTTCTCTAAGCCTATAAAGCCGTTTTACTCATGTAACATTTGAAGCAACCCTACCAGATGTGACTTCTAAAGCGTATTTCAAAGGTAGTGATAGGAACGCTTTGTTATTTCTCACTATTGTTGAAGTCTGTTCCTTTATTATTTCTAAGTAGATGGAAGAATGAAGAAAATAAGTAAAATCAAAGTTACATCTAAAATAGGATGATAAATAATGCAAAGATATTGTGTGTGATGATAGAGAGAGAAAAGAAAGGGAAATGACAACAAATAAACTGATAAACCGAAAAGGAAAGGGAATAAATCAGAAGGCACAGTGGAAAAACTAGTTTGAAAAATCTGTGTTTACAAAGACAGCCTAGCATCTTAAAAACGTTCCTTCCGACTTTAAGATTAATGTTATTTCAAATAATTTGCTATCCTGCCTTTCTTCTTAATTTGTTGTTTTTCATCACTTGCTGATGAAATCAGTTTGGAACTTAAACATCACTATTTAGCTCTAAAAGGAAGGCAGAAAAAGAAACTTGATGAAAATTGGGGCAGTAAGTTAAGGCGAAGGAGAGGGAAACATCCTTTGGGAAATTGACAGTATACATTTTTTTTTTTTTTGATAAACTGAATAAGAACGATTGCTATTTCATAGACTCCTTTTATATTTTCAAGGGTAGATTGAAGTACAACATGCATAATCCTATGGAAACATTTAATCTTTTAATTACATTACATGTAGCTAGTTAATTTCCCTTTAATTCTTCAACTATTTATTTATCAAAAAATAAAAATGTGTATGTTTTTGTGTTTATGCCCTCTCTTTTAACATACAATTTAGTTCTCTTTGTGTTATAAAGGCAACTGCTATCTGATTCTGAATAAGAAGGTAATATTATTATCATGCGGAGTCATTTCAGTTAGGTTGACATTCAACTAGGTGGAGAATGACTTAACTAAATTAGGTAAGTACCTCTGAATAGAGTACATGTAAATATTTGATGCTCCTTGTTTTATAAATTGGAAAATAATAAAGCCATACTATGAAATGACAGGAAAACACCTACATTTAATTATTTTAACCAAATCATTTTTGAACTGTTGCATGCATTTTGAAATATGATGCTCACAGTTTTTTCTACAGAAAATATATTTATGGTTTATTAAATTTTAGAATTGGTTTGTGAAATTTTAGGATATTCTTTCGAAAAAGATAACAAGAACCATGCCTGTTAGAGAAGTACGGTTCTGTAATTTAGAACACTTATAGTTAGTTACTATAGCCACAAAATAGAAAATAATAGTCTATGTGAGTCAGTTCTTATATTTTGAAATGTTGAGATAATACTTTATGGGTCAAATCTTTGCAAAATTGTATTCAAATATTATAAATCTCAATTCACACAAAGATAGTTGGTCTTACCGGCATAAGATAGCACTTCACTCACTAAAGGTGATTATAAATTTTAAACCAGAAACCAGCCTGAAATTAAAAAGTCACCATCATGTGAATAGATGATGTATCCTTTTAGCATTTAGATAAAAACCGTACTATTAACATTCAAATAATTTTCAAGACTCCCCCTTCCCCAAGTTAATCATTCTACAAGCATTTCTCTGAAAGTGAAAAATATTAACCAAGACTATATTACCATCAATTTAATTTTGATCAATTATTAGCAAATACACGCATATTTGAGTGGGCCCTGTAATTAAAAGCCACACAGTGTTTCCAGAGATGGAGATGTAAATTCTCTCATTGTAGATTCATAGCCTTTCTAATTACCTCATCATCTAAGCAATCCCTCTTTGTTGCTAGATTCTGTTTCGGGTTATCAGCAAAGGAAATTGTAAAACTGGATGTATTTTTTGAAATAAAGTGACAGCCATAGAACAAGGAAGTCCTTAATACTGAATTAAAAAAAAAAAAAAACACCAGAAAAATGACACTTTGGTTAATTGTAACCTCAAGAAAGTGTTAGTCGCCACTTATGACGTAGTCACAAATAGAAAATACTAGAATCAGGAACCAACTGTAAGATATCTAGATAGGCATTGATTTTAGGGAAGGGGCAGGAATAGAGAAGTTTAATATCAGTATTCTCATGTTTATGTATAGAATAAAACATTCACTCTTTCAATATAATGTCTTTAATAAGCACTACAATTAAACAAATACTTAAGGAGTCTCGACTACTATGTAGTTCAGAGATCCTAAGACTTGAACTTGACCAAAAGGAAATGTCATAATTAGCATTCTAAATTTATAGGCTTACTATTTCCAAGTCCACATGTTTAGGAGGGTAATATCCATATTATGGTCTTATATATTGAGGCACAGAATACATTTCAATTTTAGATTTTACACTTAGAAAAACCACCCATTGTTTTATTTTCCAGAACAAATGATTTGAACTCTCAAATATTTAATATTATCTTCATGTCATGTACATTGACTCTGTGAAAGTGAGTAATAAGATAAATCCAAATTTAAGATTATACTTCTACTCATAATTTCAGAGCACTTATTAAATGAACTAATTTCTAAAAGTTTCTAGTAACAACATCTTCTCTATCTCCCTGACAACAGATGTTCTTCTATATTCAATGCACTATAACTTATGTAACATTTGACTTTTTATTTTATAAAGAGGTAAATAAAAAGTATTTTATCTCATTTGAAGTCTTGCTATAGTTTTCAGTTTTTATCATTAATACCCTACCAATATTATCATAAAAGAAACCATACCTTCAGTGTACTTTAGAAAGTTAGATGACGGAGTAGATAAGAAAAAATAACAGCAAGGGATAATCTGAGACCTCTTGGTGATTATTTAATTCTCACAGAATATTTAATATGCCTTCTTCCAATCTTCTATTCATTAGCAATTCTTTTTGCCAAAACTTTATTCATAATTCAAATCTTCAAAAGCGTTTCATGCAAAATGAAATAATAAAGTGCCTATTTTTGTTGTTGTTTGAGCAGCTTTAGAATGATGCAAAGTGCTGCATTTTTTTAGTTGATTCACAGATCCTTCTCAGTGAATGGGATCAAATTGTATGTTTCTTCTGCCAGTAGGGAAGAAAAGTATTATGAAACAGGACTGTAGCTTTGAAAGACCTTTAACATCATATTAAGATGAACCTAGTGGGTATTTATTGCTTTGCACAACAATGAGAAGCGCGTGGTGTATTGCTGTAGCAGTCTATAATGGTGGTAAACAACCATGATTTTCTGACGTGTGGAAAAAGAGAAAAGACGTGGATGGAAATGGGCAATGAAAATAGCTCTTTCTCAAAGTCTGATGGCACTTTGGAGATTCTACATATTAAATTTACATACACATCTCTCATTGAAAAAAGTTCATGTTAAAGCAGACAAGCTGTCACAGAAATCTCCTGAGCTGAAGGAAGTGCAAATATCTGACTCTCTGCTGAGGTGCATGTATTTATAATACAGCTGAGCAAGGGTGTAACATCCAGGATTTCTATCTAAAAATTTATAGCCTATTTTCAAATGTTCTAAATATGATGACTTAGAAATAAACTAAGGTGGTTAGAAAGTCAAGTTTTCTTTAAATTTACTAGAGAAAGGATTTCTTTCAATGGATTTCCTTTTCAAGGAAAGAGGTCTCATTAGCTGTGTGGCAAAAACACAGCTGTGTATGATATAAGAGCTCTTTGAACAAGTATGTAAAAGAAGTTAGGATTTAAGAAAGCGTACTGATTCATTTGACAGAGAAAGTACTGTCATTGGTGCTAAATGAAAATAAACTTCAGAGCCACTTCCATATTTGCCGCAGACTTTGAGTCATTACTGAAGCTTCAACGCACTTGGCCACATTGCAATGCAGTTTTCTTGAATGGGCTGGATAATGACAAACAGATAAAGAAGAGGCAAAGGGAACCGTTTGCTACAAACACATTCTAGGTATTATACAACACTGGGGAGTGCATATTGACCTTAGGGCATTTGGTCTCAGCATGCCATGCTACAGCACAGGAACACAGTCATGTTTACAACACAGAGCTGAATAGAAGAGACTCACATAATTGCCTGCGAGAAGGTACAGGAGCACTTCCATAAGCTGTGCCCTGTAAATAAAACACATTTTTTTTTTTTTTTGGAGCAACTAATCATTGGTAACAATAGAAGATGGTGGAGAAATGAATAAAGACTATGAAAAGAAATACAAGATAAATAAAGATGATTTAAAAGACTTGTATTAAAAAAGGCTTTTGAGTTACTGTATCTGGTAGGTATGTATATTAAGCTATTATATGGAGGAAATTAAGAAAAAAACCAATATATAATGCACCAAAAAATAACAAAGTAAAATAAAAATTATAGCAAAGGATGGGGACACTTAATTTTGACAGAAAGAGAGTTTTATGAAAAGTAGAACACACATGATATTTATGAAGTGGCCTCCTTAAAAAGTAGGTTCCCTTGCACCAATTCCTTAGCTGATGCAAAAATTTTCTCCAATTCTTAAACTAAGCAGTATATTAGTAGTTGCTCTTTTCTATTTCTACCTCAAACACCTTACAAAATAAAACTAATGACCTCAATAAAATGGCCCTCATCTGTGCATCAATAAAAGTTAATCACTGAAAAACAGCATCATCAAAGGAAAAGAGAAAGTTATTAAATACAGATATTAATGATGTATGATAGACCCCTAAGTTAGAACAACCACATGCTGAATACTTGCTATATTCTTTCAGTTGACAAAGCTGTGTACAAACAAAGATTGCAATTCAAATTAATTATTTTTATTTCCAGCACTGATCTCTGTCACAAAATTACATTATAATACAAGGAGAAGTTTTTAAATATTAGGCAAACAGATCTCTGTGAAAATCAAAGTGCATTATTAATATAACAACTTAAAAAAGACAAGAGTATTTGAAAAAGATTAATATTTAGTGAACATTTACTCTGCGAAATTCCTATGCTTAGCACATGAAAAGCATTATCTCATTTTGTTTCCCCAAAATCCCGGAGATAGTTATGATTTTTTACTTTTTTTTTTTTAAAGATTTTATTTATTTATGCGACAGAGAGACAGCCAGCGAGAGAGGGAACACAGCAGGGGAGAGGGAGAGGAAGAAGCAGGTTCTCAGCCGAGGAGCCCAATGTGGGACTCGATCCCGGAACGCCAGGATCGAGCCCAATGTGGGACTCGATCCCGGAACGCCAGGATCGAGCCCAATGTGGGACTCGATCCCGGAACGCCAGGATCGAGCCCAATGTGGGACTCGATCCCGGAACGCCAGGATCACGCCCTGAGCCGAAGGCAGACGCTTAACGACTGCACTACCCAGGCGCCCCTGATTTTTTACTTTTGTTTATTATTCCCATTTTTGCTAATGACAAAACTCTTTCTAGAATGATTAAGTAACTTTAGATTCAATTTAGAATCAGTTTAAAGAACGGCACCTGGGTGGCTCATTAGGTTAACCGTCCGTCCGACTCGATTTCAGCTCAGGTCATGATCTCAGGGCTGTGGGATGGAGCCCCACCTTAAGCTCCTTGTTCAGTGTGGATCTGCTGGAGATTCTCTCCCTCTTCCCCTGTCCCTCCCCCTATTCATGCTCTTTCTCTACAAATAAATAAAATCGTTTAAAAAATGTAAAAAATTGAGAATCAGCTTAAAGAACTATTCACTTTTAAAATGATAGTTAAATAATTAAAATGAGATTATTTTATGGAAAATAATCCCTGTTACTGGCATTTAATGAATTTTTCTTCTAAGTAGAATAGCAAATGCTAGTGTTATGGCCTTGGTTCCTATAAATGTATACTAACAAGGAAGCTTATCTTGTAAGTTATTCCTCGTACCCGTTGCTCCTACAGGTGAGTAGCCTCATTATCAATACCCCCACCAGAGTGGTACATGTGTTACAACTGATCAACCTGCACTGACATATTATTATCCCCCAGAGTCCACAGTTTACCTAAGGATTCACTCCATTTGTTGTGTATTCAATGGATTCGGACAAATGTATGACATGTGTATCAACCATTGTAGTACCAAACAGAGTAGTCCCACTGTCCTAAAAACCCTCTGCCTAGTTCCACCCCCACCCTCACCCTTAACAACCACCGGTCTTTATATTGTCATAATTTTGCCTTTCCCAGAATGTCATAGAATCATACAGTCGGCAGCCTTTTCAGATTGGCTTCTTTAACTTAGTAATAGGCGTTAGGTTTTCTTTATGTCTTTTCAAGTCTTGAAGCCCATTTCTTTTTAGCCCTGAAGAATATTCCATTGTCTGGATGTACCACAGTGTATCTGTCCATTCACTTACTAAAGAGCATCGTGGCTACTTCCCAGTTTTAGAAATTATGAATAAAGCTACTACAAATATCTGTGTGCAGCTTTCTATATGAATATGCTTGCATCTCATCTGGGTTCACATCAAGGAGGGTGATTACTGGATTGTATAGTAAACAGATGTTTAATTTCATAAGAAAGTGCCAAACTGCCTTCCAAAGTGGATGCACCTCAAAAACAAACAAACCAAAAAACAACAAAGTGGATGCACCACAATAGAATCTTTTATAACTAAAAATGCCCTCAAATGTCAGCAAAGAGACCAAACATGGACAAAGTTATTATTTTTAACAAAATGCTAAATCCAAGATAGTGCATTTCCAAAGTCTTCATTTTATTGGACCCTGACTTTATAAACTAATATATATATACATATATCGAGAGAGAAACTATTGATTTTCCCTGAAATCTTTTTATCTAATATTTAAAAACTTCTCCTTGAGTATATATTATAATGTAATTTTGTGACAGAGATCAGTGCCAGAAATAAAAATAATTAATTTGAATTATAATCTTTGTGCAGAGCTTTGTCAACTGGAAGAATACAGGAAGTATTCGGCAGTGGTTGTTCTTAGGGGTCTATCATACACCATTAATAATAGAGCATATAGCTAAGAATATATATATACATATAGTTATATAGCTAAGAATATAAATATATAAATATATATATATATATATGTAGCTGTATAACTAAGAACAATGGAGAACAAATATTACTAGTTTTTTTCAAGTGATACTTGGGCTGGGATAATGAATCACCAGATACCACCATAAGAAGACTAAGCATTGTTAAAAAAAAAAAATCATTAGGTTTAGGAAAACTGCTTAGCATAAATAGCGTAGAACTAGTAAGAGAAAATATTTAGGTAAACATGATGACTTAAGACTAGATTTTCTCCAGTTCATCTACATAATTTTCTTTCTAACTCATTTTCTCTCTAAAAAGTTGACTTAAAATTCCATCTCTAATTTGAGACTATAAATTGAAGCAACAGTTAATAACAATTAAATATAATAATATGTCTGAATCAAAGTATTGAACTTATTCATCCAAGGCTTGGTAAAGAAAAAGCCAGCATTCAATTTAATTACAGGAGCTTATTAAATCCAGCAGAGAAATACTTTTTTTTTTCCTACACAGACAGGAAAGTTCATGGATATCGTGATACTTATTTAACTAATATTTATAGCACACCATCTGCTTATTTCATATGTATTGTATTAGAAGGAACAAAATTCACTGCAGCACATGATATCTCCATATGATAGATATATTTTTTCCCATTTCCATTAGAGGCTATTCTCTGGATTATGTGGGTATGGTGGTTCTCATTATAAACCATCTTAGTTGTAAATAAGACTTGAAGTAAGCACAAGATTCTGGAACAGGAAAAAATATGAAAACTAGGAGCCCATGAAAAAAAGGCAATAAATGCCTTAAAAAGCACAAAAAAAATGATAAACTTCCTTAATATCTTCCTACTGCTCTGGAAGCATTTAGTAAAAAACAGATCGTAGGTATAGTCCAGAACACAGAAATAGAAAAGAGGAATACACAAACTGGTTGGAGAAAGAGCTAACACCAGTCTTACCTGAGAAAAATGTTAAAATAATATCTCAACTATAACTGAATAAGAATTTAGAACTTATTCACTGGCCCCAGGCACACAGACCAAAAAGCAAAACAGTGCCAGACATAGAATGGAAATATGAATCTAAGAAAATTCTTAAATAACCCTTTACCCAAAAGCTTTGGGCCAAATGTTTTTCAGAATTCAGAATTATTTAGATGTGCAAACTAACACTTCTAGCTAAGTCTAGGGCTAGAGTAATGAAAGACATTAATATTTCTGCAACAAAAATATGATAACCCCACTGTGATTTAAAGTAAGTATAAATAGCTTCTTGTTAATTTAGATCAGGTCAGATTTGGTTACCAAATCAGTCATAGAAAAACTTTGGGTTTTCAGGGGACTTTATTTGCTTGTGTGTTTTGGATCTTAGAACTGTAGATAAGAGATTAAAGAGCTATAAAATCGTAAGGATTGCATAATTAGAAACCAAGGAAGTATGAATTTTTTAGAAAATTAGGATTTTAATTGCCTTATCTTAGGTCCTCATAATTAAAGTTCTATTGATAAAGAAATGGTTTAAGAAACAATTAGCTTTCAAGAAAATAGATTTAAGATTTAGGCTCAGCTTCTAGAATAATTACAAATAAAAGAAAAATTGGCTTTTGTCCCATGACAGTATACATATGTGGAAATAGTAGGATTTAGTTGATATAACCACTTTAAGCAGTGAAATAATATGATTCTACATGACACAAAATATTTCTGATAAATATCAATATTCTTACATTCTTTCATGCTTTTTGGTGGAATTTCTATTTAAACTTGTAAGGGTAAAGTTTCAAGTTTATACATAGCACTCAGAACTGTCCTCAAGGACTAATTAACAGAGATGGGTTAATAGTTCACATGAAGGTTATAAAATACTTGGCAATTCCTTGAAATTGGAAACTATTCAGGTGTATGTATTTAAGGACCTAAATTATACAAGAAACAACCTTATTAGTTTAGTGCTTACTTAGATTCTTGCTTTGATATTTAAACTTTTATTAAAACACACAAATTGAACATATTAAAATATCACCTATTTTAAAATCCCCCTTGGATCATCGCGCTGCCCAAGGCATGCCCTTGGTCTACCACCTTGGATGACTCCAGTTAGACAGAGTTACTCGCTCATTAATCAAACCAAGCAGTGCACAGAATTTGCAAGATGAAAGTGCCTTTATGGGGATTGCACTTTTTGTACCCAGTTTGTTATCTTTACATGACTAAAATTAGTGATAACCGGGCTAAATATCTACTATTAGCATTTCAGACCTCATTTCAAGAATAATTCTTCTGCCATGTGTTAAATTTTAAGGTAGTGCAGTGAAATTGAGACGATAAAGTGAGTAGGATTTGGTATCAGATTTTTTTTTTTTTTAAGAGGGAGATAGCACACACACACAAGCAGGAGTGGGAGAGGGAGACTCTTAAGCAGGCTGCAGGTCCAGCTCAGAGCCAGACACCAAGCTTGATCCCACAACCCTGAGGTCATGACCTGAGCCAAAATCAAAAAGCTTTAATCGACAGAGACATCCAGACACCCAGGTGTTAGATCTTTAACTACCAGAAAGGGAAAACAGAAATGATTTTTTTTTCTGATGAGTACAAGAAAAAATGACAAGGATTTGTGAAATACTTCCCTTTATTTTCTCAACAACCTGGTAAAAACTCAGAAATAAAAACCTGTATAGTAATAATGAACCACATCCTTCAGCCCCCAAGTAGTGCCACTGGATCTAAACATTTAAGGACAAAACCACAGTGAAAATGCGCTGAGAAAATTAAATTGATGCCCTTCTTTCCTTCCTACCTCTATCCCTGCCTATTGACCATAGTTACACACATAGTAATAAATTTACCCTATATATTTAACAAACGTTTGCAATACAATTTGGTATCATTAATTTTAAAACATGACTAGTTTTAGGAGAGATATTTAATTGAGGTATGTGAAAACACAGAAGTTTTTTTACATAAACTTTGCTTTAATTATTTTTTTTCTTTTCTTAAATTGATCCACTTGAAAGTCATCCTTACGCAATTTTCTATAATACATCTCCCGCTAGTAGTTTAGTAAGAAACACAGGAGGTAAGTATGAACTTTTAAGGCACACCAAAAATATGAAATATACCCATAAGGAAAACACAAATTCCTCTGCATGCTTTAAATCATTTTAACTTATAATAGTAATCACAAACTTACTGTGTTTCCGAGGGATTCCCCAAGGCACAGCCAAAGGCAATCAGTTCCTCCCAGCAAGTCATAAATGTCCTATGTTTCTTTCATTGCTTAAATATTGCCCTAAGCCCTTTCCTTTATTATATGCCTTTGAAATGGAGTGAACCATTTCCCAAAAGACACTTACCAAGAAGAAAGTTGACATTTGCAACGATAAGCAGCAAGCAGCATGCACTGCGTGTGAATATGAGGGCCTGAAAGACTTGACATACGTCCCTCTAATTATTTCAGTCTTCTTCTCTGGCAGTGCGCTCATTTATTATCAATAGCAATTAAAACCTTTTAAATGTCAGTACTCTTCACACTACAGATGTAGGGAAAATAAGCTAACACTGAGACAGGCTATTTAAGAAATTGTTTTTGTAGAGAGAGAAATAAGCATTCTCTTTAAACTTATTTTTTTTCTTATTTGACACAGATGTACTCATATGATGAACTATATGCTTTTTACAGAAAAAGGATAGAGAAAAAGAAGACTCAAAACATAAAAAGCAAAGACATGAGATTAATTTAATCATTTTAAAACATACACCTGGTATATACAAATACTCATCAAAACCCTTCAGTGCTACGCCAATGGTGGCAGAATTCAGAAACCTTTGCTTAACCCTCAGGTTTGCCACAAGCTTACATTCACCTAGTCCTTCAAATCTATCACTTTCCCAAAAAACTTTCAGACTGGATTTCCCGGGGCGCCTGGGTGGCGCAGTCGTTGAGCGTC
Organism: Ursus arctos; assembly: GCF_023065955.2. NCBI lineage: Eukaryota > Metazoa > Chordata > Mammalia > Carnivora > Ursidae > Ursus > Ursus arctos. The sequence goes on along the minus strand of NW_026623111.1, from coordinate 71,721,752 downwards.
TGCCTTTGGCTCGGGGCGTGATCCCGGCGTTCTGGGATCGAGTCCCACATCGAGCCCCACATCGAGCTCCTCCGCTGGGAGCCTGCTTCTTCCTCTCCCACTCCCCCTGCTTGTGTTCCCTTTTTCGCTGGCTGTCCCTCTCTCTCAAATGGGTAAGTAAAATCTTTAAAAAAAAAAAAAAAAAAGCCTGGCTTTCCCAAAAGAGAAAACGGAAAAATAAGTAGATTGTGGGATGCAGGGAGGAAGGAGATCATTCTGTAAAGTTTATGTCTTAACTGGCAAATTTGAACTATATCCAACTTTGTCTATTGAAGGTATTCCAGTTACCTGGAATCAAACATGCAAAATATTCAGAAGCATGAGAGAAATGTGGACCTGAAAGAACAATGGTGCCTAAGCAGCAAGGACAATATTATATCACAGTCTCTTCCATAGCCAAGGAATATAGCCTTCCTTAGGATACGACGTATAATGAAATATGTTAACTCAATGCCCTCTTGCCTGCAAAATCAGGACCAGTTGACCAGCAACCAGGGAAAGTCTATAAAACCAAGAATCATGAAAAAAACAATTTATTTTAACCTAAAACACATGGAAGTTCATGCATTTAACCATATTTTAACGTGGGACCGAGGTCTTTCCTCTGTGTGAGCGGATCTTCTCCATGTTACTCAGCTTCCTCTCTCTCATAGTCCACAGTGTACATCTTCCACAAATTCCACCTTAAGTTAAAGTCACTTTAGAGCAAGTTGCTTGCAAAGCAATCTGAATGTTGATTTTTTTAAAAAGATTTTATTTATTTATTTGACAGAGAGAGACAGAGCGCGAGCAGGGGGAGCAGCAGGCAGAGGGAGAGGCAGAAGCAGGCTCCCCGCTGAGCAGAGAGCCCAATGCAGGGCTCAGCCCCAGGCTGAGGCCACGGCAGATACTCAAAGGAATGAGCCACCCAGGTGCCCCTGAATGTTGATTTTTTTTGATGGATTTACTAATTTCTTCCAAATTTTTCAGTGTTTTCAAGACATTCTAAAACCTTCAACTTAGTTTTGTTCTTTCTTTTCACTTGCCTCTTTGATCTGTTTACCTAATACTTAACTGGTTCACCTAATAATAATAATATTTAAGATAACAATTACAACCCAATTTAATAGGTTTAGGGGAAAAGAACTCAAGGAAAAGTAGCAAGCAGGACAATGAGAAGGATGCCTATCACCATCAGCACCAAGGCTTTTCAGAGGGAATGGGCATTTGAATTAATTCAGTGAGTAGGTTGTGGTGTCCTTCTATGACCTGCATGATCATATGAAGGTTGAATTATGTTCATTAACCATCTTTAAAGATAATAGAAAGTCTGACAGAAGCATGTACTATAAAAATTTTCTGATACACATATGATAATCTTCATGTACCTGGAAAATTTCCCTAATTCACAGTACCTCAGATCCTTGTGTTGAAAGATTAATGGGGATTTTTTATATAGCAATATACAATAGTTAATGATTATACAAGTCACAGTTTATTCAATAGTCTAATTTCCAATTTAATTGTTTGCATAGTCAATAAAATATTCACTAGATTATAATTTTTTTATTGAAAGAGGTATAAATTCATCAAAATTCCAAAGATAAAGACCAATATTGGATTTTACTATTTGATAGGTCAGGTTAGCCTATCATTTTTCTCATGAGTGAAAAGCTGGAAGTCAATGGCTGTTGAAAATTCTGCTGAGATCTCTAAGGAAATGTCAGTAAATTACAATTGATAGTTCTTCCTTATGGTTTAGTAAGATTGAAATCAAGAAATATCAGTTCATACACTTAAAGCTAATTTTAAGTCTTTTTAGCCAAGCAACAGAAAGAATAATAAATGTAGAAAAAGAATACAAAAAATATACACATTAGCCATATATGCATTCAGGTAGTCTTATTATATTCCTCTTTTAATATTTTAGTAAAATGTTTCATGAATTGGGAATTAACCCTCTTATTCATGAGTTTTTACTCTCAGTAGCCACTTCTATGAACAGTGTGATTAAACTAGTTAAGAATTGTTTCTAGTACTCTCCAAATCTCACAATGGTAATATAAAACTTTAAAAGTCTACTATGCTTTATAAAATATGGGTCTCTCAATTGCAGTGTGCGAGGGTTTCACAGAGAAAATATTGAGGATTATGCTTTTTAAAACAAAAAATAAAGGAAACTTTAAGCATGAGAGAACAGTGGGATAATTCTTTTCAGAAAATGTTCTATTTATTAAAGGATAAGCTAGTTTAGAATGATTTTAGATAAAACAGTAAGACAAAGCCATTTACTGTTGAGAAAATTTTCTATGCCCTTAAAATATGAGAAACTAGAAAGATTACAACTACATAATGTTAACTACAATCACAACTCACTTATTGTGCAAGTTAGTTTTTCTATTATGTATTAAAATAATAAAACTGTAGGAAACATTTAAACTCTCTCAAAAAAAAAGCACAAAGAGAGCAGCACTTTTTCCTTATAGTTCTTTGTTAATAAAAAATAATTTGTGCTCTCCTGAGGAAGACATTCTAAACTGCAATATAAATGTGCTTTAGGAAAATTACCAGATACTCTCTTGCTCACCCATCATTAGTTTTTCATCCTGGTGGTTTGTTAAAAGTCAGCAGGAAGCATAATTATGGTTTTGGTACATGGTAGTATAATTATTTCCCTGTTTCCTTCATTTGTCCACATTTTTAAACGTAAAAATATAGTCTATATTGGAAATAGCCAATATTCTTGTGAAATGGATCAAGTTGGACGGGGTCGCCAGTGGTCCTTTTATTTTGACAAACCGCACAAACTTTTAAAAAATATATCATCATGCTCTATTATATATATATTAAGGTAAAAAAAAAAGGTAGCTTTTATTTTGAGAAACTCATAGAATGGAACTAGGAGAATTTTTCCAGTATTTATTTTAAAAAGGTTTTCCAATTTTAATGATCATTATCATTATTTTTCTATCAAGCTTTGCTTTTCAGACTAAACTATTCCAAGTTTTCTACTCTCTTCTTTTAGACATTAGTTTTCAAATATTCTAATGCCTAGTATTTAGCACCATTTTGACATATATCAAATGACATCTTGGCTTATACAGTAGAAAGGTAGAAGCAAAGTTAGGTAGCTAAGGGACTCTGTCAGAGATGTGCACTAGGATAACAGCTATGACAATGTGGGTCCGTTATTTAGGAAAATCAATAATTTTAGATCTTAGGCAGATAAAATGAATAAACTTGAATTTTAAAATTTGGCAATAGGCTATAAAAATGTAAGTGCAGACTATCATAATTAAAATTAATCTCTTCTGACCTGTTGCAAGGAGAAAATGCAAGCAATTTATTCTCATACCAGTTATATTTCTAGCAAAAGAAACATTCTAAAATAGTCACTGCCAGAATGCTCAAATTATTGAGGCAAGTCTCTGAACTTTAGACACAGCTACTTTGATTGCCTTTGTCCAGGATATGCTTGGAGCAAGCAGCAAATTTAATTCTCTCTCTCTTCATATATATATATATATACATAATACATACATATGTATGTGTATATATATATGTGTATATATATATATACGCATACACACACACACAAACACACATACATGTAACTGTCATCTATGTATTTTATTGTGTATTTCAGGATATTTTCACATATGCTACTTCCTTTGTTTCTTAAAAAATCTTTATGAGCTAAGTAACATTATTCTCAGTTTTTAAAAAGATTTTATTTATTTGAGAGAGAGAGAGAGAACTAGTGGAGGGGGGTGGAAGGAGAGGGGGAAGCAGACTCCTCACTGAGCGGGGAGCCCGATGAGGGGCTCAATTCCAGGACCCTGAGATCATGACCTCAGCTAAAGGCAGACACAAAACCGACTGACCCACCCACGTGTCCCTACATTATTCCCATTTAACAGATGATAATGCTAAGGCCGAGAGTGCTTAAATGACTTGGGAAAAGGTGTAGGGGTTAATAGTGGTTAGAGAGGATGAGTTTGAAGGTAAAGGGATTCAGGCCATACTAAGTTGAGCTAAAATGAGAAATTAAGTGTCTCCAGTTGGTTTTTCAGGTAATAAGTGTCTTAAGCTTGAGTTACAGGGATTGAAATGTAATATCATACTGTTACAAGACACTTTCTAATTTAAAATAAAAAATTTAATTGAAATTTAGGTCATTTGGAGAGAATGAAATAAAAATCGATTTTTAGGTTACACTAATCAGAACAATCAATCTGTACTTACAATGAAGAAAGTTATAAAAATTATAATCCCTTTTATACTTTGTGGTCAGACCATTTCCACTTGTTCATTCTTCAGCACATATTCTTTGAGTACCTACAACATGCAGATTTAGTTCTATATTTCAGTAACGTGTTCAAGTATGGGTATCTCACTTAAAAGAAAAGAAAATTACATCACTCTACCTTCAGTGCCTACCAGGTGCCAGAATTGTGCATGTCTCATACAAATTATCATTTTAATAATAGTTAACACAATTCGAATCCTTATTTTGTATTAAACACCTTAAGAGCATTAATTATTTAAAATTTACAACAACCTTACTAGGTGATATTTTTATCCCCATTTTCCAAGAAGGAAACTGAGACCCAGATATTACATAATTTTCCCAATTTTTTAGAGCCAGCAAACTCTAAGCTAAGATTTGAACCTAAATAGCTCCACATCAGAGCCCAAGCTCTTATCCACTCTATTATATTTATCGGTTTTGATCAGTTATAAGCACTTCTTGTACATCATTTATTTTAAACCCCTGAGACCTTCACAATTTTCAAATAATTCTCCCAGGCAAATATTATCTTCATTTTACAAATCAGGAAAGTGGAGTTTATAGAAGAGGTTAAATGACGTACTTAAAGTCATACATGTCTGCCCTCCTCTACAATCTACTAAGCACAGCCATAATCAAGTATTTTAGCACTGTATTAGCCAGGACTGGCTACGCATATCTTTGGAACAGCAGCAAAATAAAAGTAGGAAGAAGTGAGAATATGCATTTAGCAAACTGTAAACCTCCTATTTAATAATTTAAAAAATTTACATAGCCACCAATAGAGAAAAAAAAAAAAAACTCGAACTGAATTGGGTTCCTGTGTTCTTATGCTCTGAGTTACTGTTATTTTCATTTGAATTATTTATGTGGGGACTGAAGAGAGCCATGATAAGACATTACGATTTTTGGTGCTCAGAACTTCTGACAGCTTTACTCCTACTCTATAGAACTCATTTTATATTCATGAAAGTTACATGAAGTGGCCTTGTTTGTGGCAGAAGCAAAGCTGAGAAAATTCAGTAACTTGCTCAAGTTTACAAGATTAATTAGTAGCAGATATGGAATGTAAACTAAAGATATTGTGACTCCAGAACCCAAGTTCTTTCCCAGATGTCATACTGACAACTAGTTTATCCAAGAGAATAAATCAGAAGATTTGAAATCATATCATAAGACAAGCAATTAAAAGAAATAAAAAGGTTATCTTGCAGAAGAGAAAACTCAGGGGACTATAAACAGATAAAAAAATGTATTATCCCAACGAGGCAGGACTAGCACCAAAAGATGGAAGAATTTTGAATTAACCTAAGAATTTTATTGACAGAGCTATTTTTTTAAAGATTTATTTATTTATTTATTTATTTATTTATTTATTTGACAGAGAGACAGCCAGCAAGAGAGGGAACACAAGCAGGGGGAGTGGGAGAGGAAGAAGCAGGCTCATAGAGGAGGAGCCCGATGTGGGATTCAATCCCGGAACGCCGGGATCACGCGCTGAGCCGAAGGCAGACGCTTAACGACTGTGCTACCCACGCGCTCCTATTGACAGAGCTATTAACAGAAATGTTTGGGTAGAGACTGGTTGTGGATGTGATGTAAAGACAATGTAAGCACTAATGGTAGGGAGCAAGCTACCCAGAATACCATTTCTCAAGTCTGTCTATATTTCAAATCGTCTGGAAAATGACAAAATACAAATGTGTATGCCTGAGTACCATTTCCGGTGATTGTGACTGAACTCGGACAGGGTGTGGATGCAGGCATGGGGATTTTTTAAAACTTCTCAGGTAATTGGTTCTAACATTTAGCAAATCTTGACAAGGTGTCACTTGAGAGTCTTTTGGACAATGCCATAAAATGATTCAAAGCATGAACCATGAAGTAGGACCATGAACAACAACAGTTTTGAACGCTGGGTTTTATCAAGGGTCCCATTGCCATAGTCTAACAGTTTAGAGCACAAGTTTGAAATCACACAGTGGAGTCTTATCTCCAAGGCTTGGCTGCTTCATCTACACAGTGAGATGCTAGCAGTTATCCCCTTACGGAATGGTTGAGAGGATTAATGTAAGCTCTATCACAAAATCTATACAATTAGTAGTTATTACTTGTATGATTAATTCCAGCAAGGTAGGAAAAACTCTATTTTTCTTTCCCCAGCTCATGCAAGGGGGTGTATGTGTATACTGGGGGGGGGGGGGGGAGTGGTGATTAATAGAACAGTGTGTTAGGCTGTTGGATAATTATTGACCTCTTTTCCTCCAAGGTTTTCTACTGCATATTTTTCAAACTCTTTAAGCTTACTCAGTGTACTGTTATTTTTAAGGTGAATGTAAGCTCACCTTTTTAAGGTGATTAAAAGTAACAGTATATAGGATCTGAGGTCATAAGCATTCAGGTATACATCCACAGCAATTCTGGACCTTAATCCTGCTGTAAACTGAATTAATTTTGAAGTCTGTGCCCATGTGAATCGACAAATTGTATACATGAAAGTATAAACTTATTTAATGCTCAACTACCCTTGCTCTTTGTTTTTAATCTTGCAACTGCTTCCTTTTCCAAGTGCTTCTAAGTTGAACACAGTCTTTTGTAATACCAAGGTCTTGATCGTGTTTGTATGAGCTCATATTCTTTCATGAATATCACAGTCTCTTTAAGGACTACAAGGAAAAGAAATGTCAGGAAACTCACATAAATGCTTTGAGAACAAATAGGCATCCCGTTTCATTCCAATACAAAAGATTTAATTAAACCAAATCATGAAACTGTTTTTGTTTTTAAAGAAAGGAATAGGCCAATGAATTCACCAAGTCCCCTGAAAATGTATCTTTAAGATAACATTAATATGTAGTATTTTACTTCCATCATGATGCTTTTGAATACTTCTCCTATCTAGACTATTTTTAATCATACTGTTTTTTCAATTATCTTCATTTTAATTTTTAAAATTTCTTTTAAAAAGTTTTTTTCTTTACTTTTCCAAATCTCTTTCTAACATACAATGTACAATTGTTTTGTAGCAAGTTTAATTTAGATTTCATTTGCATCCTATCTTGAGACTTTAAACTATTTTGAGTAACACCTTTCAGGTTCCTGTTTCATAGACAAGAAACACAGTATTGCAATTAGGGACACATGGGTTTTTATCTTGGCTCTACCTCTCAATACATTGGTGATCTTGGACAACTTAATCTCTCTCTGTCTCATTTTCTCACCTGTAAATCGATTAAATGAATTATATTTGTAAAGCACTTAGAGTCTTGTCTGGTTTTAGTAAGAATTATATAAATAAACACCTGAATTTGTTTTTGCATATTAGCATACGACCTGACATATACTAAGTAGTCAACGAATAAATTTGAGGTCAGTCACTTATATCTACAACAAATTATTTGTGTCATATGAAATAATCTCCTGGAGCTTCAACAACTTCTTCTTAAACACAGGGATTATAATACCTATTTTGCGTCACAGGATTGCTAGGACAATTAGTCAAATGTTATATAAGAAACTAGTTTAAAAAATTAAAGTGCTTTACAAACACAAGTTATTAAATATTAATATCAGCTCAACCTGTCTATAATGTATTTCATTTGACAAGTGGTAGGAGCTTGCTTAATTCAGGAAGCACAGCATTGGGAAAGAGCTGAGATCCTCTCCCAGGGAGATGATGTCCTATCCCAAGGATAGAGCCAGGATATATTGCTGACAGAACAACTGTTTTAGGGGTGCCTGGGTGGCTCAGTTGTTAAGCGTCTCCCTTCGGCTCAGGGCGTGATCCCGGCATTCTGGGATCGAGCCCCACATCGGGCTCCTCTGCTGGAAGCCTGCTTCTTCCTCTCCCACTCCCCCTGCTTGTGTTTCCTCTCTCGCTGGCTGTCTCTATCTCTGGCAAATAAATAAAAACTTTTCTTTTTTTAAAGAACAACTGTTTTAAATTATGATTTATGTCAGCTTATTGCACACAAAACATTAGCTATTTAAATTTTTAAAAAGGATTATCTTAAGTAGTCTCTAGTGCATTACAATTTTGTGTATGATATCCCTTTGTTTTTCACACACATTGTGAGAAATTATATTTCTACTCAGCTGACTCCAAATGATCACAAACCTTGAATTACTGACATCTATAATAGTAAAATTAATAAAAAAAAAAAGCATAGCATTTGTCCAGTGTAAAATAGGGTGATAATACTCATTTATGTAGTTTAAAATAGTAGGCATCATGTGTCACTTCCCACTGATAATCTTACCTGTTTCTTTCTTCTTCTTTTGGAAAATGATGCCTTACTGAAGCAAGATCGTTAATCGTGAACAGCTACCAGTTAAATGCGGAAATATTAAAATCAATCTTTTCTTCCCAGAAATTTTTCTCAGAGTAAAGTTATTGCTCAATAAGGAAGACATATTTCCATCTTAAAGTTAGCACTAAATATTTTTCTTGTGGTCTCTTGGCACATTTGTGGCTCATACAGAAGAAACATTTGCATTTTTCAAAGTGGGCATTTAATACTAAGGTGAACCATTCTATTCAGAATAAGTTAATGTTTTCTTCACAAATATCCAAACTTAAATCTAAGTACACTGTGAGGTTACAGCACAAAATAAGCTTATTTTTATTATGTGCTCTATTTTTTAAAATTTTAATTATTGTGGTAAAAACACTTACTATGAGATCTACTTCTTAAAAAAATTTTAAGTGTACTATATGCTATTGTTGACAATATTTTTGAGCAGATCTCCAGAGTTTTTTTTTTTATTCTTTATAAGAGATTTTTTTAAGAGGCCGTTTAGCCTCTTTGGAGTAAATATGCTTGGCCACCTGCTTTACATTAGAATATGGTTCAAGATGTGCAGAAATGTGTTTGTATGGCTATGTGTGCACGTGCTTGCATAAGTGTATTCAAACTTATTGAATCTACATAATTCAAACAGAGCGGGCAAGTTGAACCAAAAATATTTAAAAGCACTTTTCATGTTGAGCTCAGTTTAATGTTAAAAAAACTTAGGCGTAATTATGGCATGAGGTTTTTTTTTTAATTTTTTTTAATGAAACAAATATTTGGTCTTGTCTTCTGTTAATTCCACTGCATCAGTGGGCTACTTTGAGACATGTCAAAATTTATTCGAATAAAGTAAAAGCTAATAAGAGGTTGTTTTCTCTAACGTAATATTCCTAAGCATATACCAATACTTCCCTCTATTGTATGTTTTTAGGAATAATGCTTCTCATCACATTATCCACAATAAATGGCGTTAGTATTGGGGGCTACAGCGACACTTTTACCTGCATAAGAACTTAGAGCGAAACAAGATTTCTCTTTTAAGACGTACAGATACCCTGAAATGTTGAAAAGTCTCCATAAAGTGACAAAAAACATTTCTAAGCTTTTAGGAATAAATCATGATTGACTTTACTAAAAGTCGTGTCATCTAGAAAGGAGTTTGTTTAGCCCAAGAAGCATAGCTTGGGGGTAAATACGAAATTCTCCTAGGGAAAGGATGTTTAGTTCCAAGAATGCTGCCTGGCAGGCTTATTCTTTAGCATAATACCACTCACCATCACAATGCAACAACTGATTCCTTCGTTAATTCACATTCCCACAAGTCGTTGTAATCATAATTTGGCTTCCTCTGTGCCACCCACATGGAGACAAGGTTGGATAATTTATCTGCTTCTCTAGTAGAGTTAGCATTCTTATTGCATGTGGATAAATTAGAATTTTGAATTTATACATCAATCTCATGAGCTCATTTTTTTGTGAATCTGTCTTCTTATGAGTGATGAATGTGCTCTGGAAGTGCTGAAAGGGGTTTACCATTCTGCTGGCTGATGTTTAGACACCTGAACTTCTGAAAAATCACTACCAACTGTGACATTCCCCCAATAATGATGATAAAGTTAGCAGACACGTAGGTCTGTCATGTGAGGCACTGTCTTAAGTTCTTTACATATACAAACACGTTCTATGGTCATAAAAAATCTTTGAGTTAAATATTTTTGTTATATGCCTTTTTGTAATATGAAGAAACAGTCAGAAAAGCAAACTGTAGAGGAAAGCATCAAACTCGGATGTCTGGTTCCAGAAACTGTGCCAGAGTACTTCTAGAGTACTTATTAATATGAACATTAACATTCTAGAAGCCTTGTTAATATCAACATTGATATCACTGCTTAATTTATCTTTCTGCCTTGAGGGTTTAAAAAAAATTCCATAAAGTTCAATAGATTTTTTTTGTTTTTTGTTTGTTTTTAAGATTTTATTTATTTGAGAAAGAGAAAGAGAGCACAGGTCAGGAGGAGAGGGAGAAACAGGCCCCCCCACTGAGCAGGGAGCCCCATGCAGTGCTGAATCCCAGGACCTGAGCTGAAGGCAGATCCTTAACCAACTGAGCCACCCAGGCGCCCCTTTTTGTTTTGTTTTGTTTTGTTTTGTTTTGTTTTGTTTTTTTATTTATTTAAGAGAGAGAGAGAGAGCATGTGCACCCACCAGCAGTGGGAAGGGTAGAGGGAGAGTAGAGAGAAAATCTTAAGCAGACTCTGCGCTGAGCACAGAGCCTGACCGCGGGCTCTATCGCAGGTCCCTGAGATCATGACCTGAGCCAAAATCAAAAGATGGACATAACCCACTGAGCCACCCAGGAGCCCCTCGATACAATTTTATAACGAGGTAAATAGAAATTAAAATCTTATTTTTGTATTACTTAGTAGTGTATCTTGTTTTTAAAGATCTCATAATGTGCTATCTCCAATCAAATATTGGAATTATTCCAAAATAGAAATACATTTAAAAACATTTTGGGAATGACTGACCTATAACATTTTAAAGGCAATACAGAAAATTGAAGAAAGGAAGCTATGGTATTTTTTACAAGAGTTTTAAAAATAAAGTCCTTATCCACTCTTACATGAACTTCTGCAGGATCATATAGGAAAGCTGGACTTTATGAAACGGAAATCACACATCTATTTATTAATCACTGCCACTTCATGAGAATAGCTCTCTGTAAACTTGCTTCCTTTTTGCTTAAGATTAATGGACAAAATAAATGGATAAATTAGTAAATAATACTGTACAATCTTAAAATAATCCTTACAAATATTTGCTTGTGATAAGTTCATTTAGGGAAAGCATATTAAAATTCCTGCTACAGGTAATGCACTATATGACAGGTACAAAATAAATGATGAAAATCTTCTCTTCTAACCTGGTATAAAAAAGAGTAACGAAAATAGCAAAATGGCAAAAATAACATTAAAACAGCTAGGATATATGAAGTACTGTAAGAAGGTAATAACAAGTTTATTTCCGACTGGACACTGATTTACTGAACACACATTTTGTGTGCTACTGTATGCCAGGTACAGTTTGGGAGGACTGGGGCTTCAGCTGTAAAGAGAAAGGGGTTTTGCGCTCATGGATCTATTGTAGATTCTAGTGAGAGGAGAAAGGATAAATATTATCAAATATATAATGTGTAAGGAAGTGATAAATATTTGCCTATTAAGTAGGATAGTCAGGAAAGAGAAGAGAACTCAGTGAAATGAGAAAATGACTCCTATAGGGATTGCTGACAGGGAAGTTTAGCAGAGGGATTAACAGCAGATTAAGAATGGCTAATTATAGTCCTTCTTATAAAGCAAAGTTTCATTTTTGTGTTTTTATAAAATGTAATCTAAGCAAAATCTGGAAGGACTGAGCAAAGAATGGTAAGAAAAAGAAATTATAAGGAGATGTTTTGTCACGAACAAAGCTAAGATATTGAAAAATAAGGGCAATATTTAAGAACTGAGATATTATTTGGCTGAAGTGTAAGGTAGCATAAAAAGTAAGGGAAGGTGAGGTTGAGAGGGAAAGTTGAAATGAATTGGATGTATAAGGACCTAAAATTTAGCAATGGCAGTAGGAAAGGGGATATATATGTATATATAATTCAGAAGACAGAATTAATAAGATTCTGTGATTGGTTTGATTTGGTAGCAAAGATGAAGTCCAAGATAATTCCGAAGTTTTGACCTCAGTGACTTGAAAGTTATGTTGTCATTAATAGGAAAACAAATCAGAATGAAGACCTAAATTGATGGGAACTACTGTGTGATAAATTACAATAGAAATTCTGTTATATATATATATATAATATTCCATAATTTTAAGTAAATGAACAAAGATAACTGAGAAATGTATGTAAACACATGCTTGGATTAAATAATAGAATTTAATCTCTAATTTCAAAAATTACTAAACATTTATGTGAGAACCCACAAAAGTATAAGCACAGTACATACTAAGTAGATTACTTAATGATATATCAAACATTGGGTCATATTTACCTTAAAATTACATAATGCATAACAGGATTCTTTTTATCTCTTGAAGCATGGTGTTCAGTGGGTCAGACTTCCAAGGTGGAGCTTTGCATTCATAATTTTAGCTGTTTGAATTGACAAATTCTCTTTGCTTTAGCGTTCTCTCTGCTACTATGAAGATAATGAGTATGCCTACTTCATAGATTTGTGGGGAAAATTTAAGGAGCAAATCTATCTATACTGCTCAGTGCACAGCTAGTTTTCTATACGTGTTACCGTGGTTATTACTAATGAGTTTTACAGATTTTTGTTTTTTTCCAAGTTATAAAGGCTATTTTGGAGTATTCTACAGATGTTTCACTTGACACTTCCTTATTTTTTTTCTTTTAACCACAATGGCCTAGAATTGCTAGGGATTTGGGAGAAAGAGTAACAGTAACAATTTTAATACTATTCATCCAATGTAAGTTTGTATTACTTTTTTTTTTTTTACTTCCTCAAGCTCAATGGTATCACTTTAGAAGATACATTGACGATTGAAAAAGAAAAAAAATGATATCATTTATATGCCTAGGATGTGAGCAATGTCTAGACTGCCATATACTGGAAGTAATCTTTTACAGAGCCAGATGACACAATATCAAGAACTGTTTTTGAATTCGCATACATCCCTAAAACATACTTCTGAATTTTGGAGAATTCAAATGAATGAAATATTCTCACTTGTCTAATTATTTCTCAATATCTCTCTCTCTCTCTGTCTCTCTATCTCACATACACACACACGTCTATGAAATTAAATAGGAAATATTAAGAAAATAATTTAAATACATTTTTATTTATAATCCTGTTTAAACTCTGCTGAGAGTGTATAGGAATAAATACACACACACACACACACACACACACACACACACACACACATAATGGAAGTGCTCCAAACAATCAAACACAGAGTGACATTTGTTGTAAACTAACTTTAAGGAACACAAAATCCAACCTATTTAAAAAAGGGGAGGAAAGATTTCTATTTTTTTCTCAACCCATATGAAAAAAAGGAGAAATTCCAGATTAATTCTCAATATGTGAAAGGTTTGGGCAACCATTTTATTTTGCTATTATATGAAGCAAGTTCATCTCCTGGCCTGTCAGGAGCAGAAATGGGGCATTGTCGAAAACAAGGGGTTTAAGGAAAATCATAGTCTGAGAGAAAATTATGTGTCATATAGTCATAAAAATGAGTAAATCCCTGAAAAAAGTTTCACTTTTGAAAATCTTGCATTCCAAGAGAACTGATTTGCATTTAGAACTACAATTTCTTTTCTTTTTTTTCCCCCAGAACATATACCATATACCAAGAACACTGCCAAGTCCTGAGGGTTAAGATTAATAGGACATGTTCTGCTTCTTCAAGGAGCTGACAGTTCCAGCTGAGAAGCCATGAACCCAGCATATTGAGTATCTGATACTCAGTCGAAGCTCAATAAATACTTGCTTACTTAATGAATGTTGATTATATGGAAACTACCAAGACGGCAGAAAAACTTATAACCTTAGGACTCAGGAAAGACTTTCCGGCAAAGATGAAAACTGAGGAAAGGAACGAAGAGGCTTCAGACTGAAGGAACAACTTAAGTAAAAGCCTGAACACAAAACCTAGAACATGCTGACGGATCTGCTGAGTTTTATTACACTGTTAAATGTGAGGTCAAATAAAGACAATACACCTTTAGAGACAGAAAGCGAGACAATATTGAAGGCTAGTGACCTAAAAAGCCAGCTTTCAAGAAATGGCCATAGAAAGTGAATCTTACACCTCTGGGGTTTTGCCAGCTTTTGTACTTTGAGACTTTCAAAGATTAAAGTGGAATGTATTTTCTTTTTTTAGCCGCAAATTCCACAACCCTACTCCATGAGAAAAAGAGAAAAGGAAAAGACATTTTATTTTCCTGGCTACAGTAATGGTTCTGTCATAGTCTTCCAAAACATGTGACACCTAAATCATGGAAATGGCTTAAAATGTCAACCAGCTCAAGTTTTCAAATTTGGAAAAAAAATATAAAACTACAACCATGAATTAAGATAAACATTTTGTTTTAGAATAGTTTGGGATTTATAGTAAAGTTTTTGAAGATAGTTTCAACTTAGTGTATGTGATTTAAACTATAATTAATTAAATTCAGTATAGCTTTTACAATTCTACAGAGTAAAAAATAAAATAAAATAAGACAAAATAAATTCTACAGGGTAATCAGAAGCAAGGGCAAAAGAGAAAATACAAACAGCATCCTATCCTAGAGTATGCCAGGGAAAAAAGGTAGAAATGTTTTCATGTTCATTAACCCTGAGCTTTTTTAAAGAAATGTTTATTATCGGATAGTTTTAGATTTACAAAAGAGCCATGAAGATAGTACAGCGCTCCCATATATCCCACAGCCAGACTGCCCTATTACTAACATCTTACTTTAGTATATTTGTAACAATTACTAAGCCAGTATTTATACATTATTAACTAAAGTCCACACTTTATTCTTCTTTAGTTTTTACCTAATGTCTTTTTGTTGTTGTTCCAAGATCTTATCCAGGATGCCATAGTACATACCATCATCATATCTCTTTAGGCTTCTCTTTGGCTGTGGCAGTTTCTTAGATATCCCTTGTTTTTGAATGACTTCGTTAGTTTTGAGGAGTACTACTCAGGTATGTTGTGGATTGTATCTTAGCTGGAATTTGTGTAATGTTTTCAGGATTAGACTTTTGTGAAGTGCCGGTCTCATCACATCATATCCAAGGGTCCAAACTATAAAACATGACTTATTACTGTGGATGTTGACCTTCATCACCTGGCTGAGGTTCTGTTTTCCAGTTTCTCCGCTGGAAAGTGAGTCTATTCCCCCTCCTTCCTGACTGTGCTCTTTAGAAGGAAATCTCTATTACGGCCCACATTTAAACTTAAGGTGCAGGATTATGTTCCACCCTCTTTTGGGAGGAATAGCTACATAAATTATTTGAAATTTTTCTTCAGGGAAATGTCTCCCTATTTGTTTATTTAAGTATTCATTTATAGATATTTTATACTCTGGGTTATAAGCCAATATCACTTTATGTATTTTATTGTTCAAATTGTGCTAGCACCGCCATTGGGAGCTCATTCAGTTGGCTACTGTGCCCTTTCGACACACTCCCATTAATGTGTGCTTTTGTTTTGTTGTTGTTTTCTGAGCACGTCTTTTCTTCTGGTGCTACAATACAAATGTCCCAGGCTTCTCTTGTATAGTTCCTGCCTCAGTCCTAAAATCAGCTATAATGCCCAGAAAAACCTGCTTCCTTTTACTGGAGAACTGTGTTAGAAACAAAGGCCTGCGCTCTAGGAGTACTTGTCAGAGTGTTGCTGCTTCTAGATCCTCTTCTTTGCTGACAAAGCAAGCAAATACATGTGTATGTAGTAACCCATCTAGCTAACCATGAATTCAGACCTACATTTCTAACTCTAATCCATTATTACATGGATCATTCTAGAACCCCATTTTCTCCTCTGTTTCCTCCTATTCCAATAGTGAGAATCTTGGATTTCATCTCTAACCATCTGCTTACTTATTTAATTCTGGCTTTCAGAATCGTTAACCTCCACAACTTTGTCAGCAATTTTTATTATCAAGTTTAGGAACTTAGCCATCCTAATATGTATACAGAAGTTTGCCATTGTTGTTTAACTTGCATTTCCCTCATGTCAAATAATGATGAGTGCCTTTTCATATGCTTACTTGGCATTAGCATATCTTCTCTGATGAAGTGTCTTCAAACATTTTGCCCATTTTTCAAGTGGGTTGTTCTCCTATTATTGAGTTTTAAGAGTTTTTAGTATACTTTGGATATGAATGTTTTATCAGATAAGTATTTTGCAAATATTTTTTCCCAGTCTGCAAGTTGCATTTTTATCTTATTAGTGTCTTCTGCAGAGAAGCTTTAAATTTTAATAAACATCATTGTTTTTTCTCCCATGAACGATGCTTTCAGTGTTGTATCTGTAACTCATCACCAAACCCAAGGTCATTCAGATTTTCCCATATGTTTACTTCTAGAAATTTTAAAGTTCTGCATGTTATATTGGGATAAATGATCCATTTGAAGTTAATTGTTGTGAAAAGTGTAAGGTCTGTGTAGAACCCTAGAACACTGAATTTTAAATTTACACCCAGATGAAGGCAATCATTGGATAATCAACTTGAAGTTATTTTAATGTTTGTTCTTCTGCAGTACTAAAAAGAAAATATCCAAAATTTTACATTACATAACATGTAGGTACACTGAGTTCTCTGTGAATGGGGCTTGCTTAGCTCTCCAAATCAATTTCCTATTATTCACTGACTTGGCCATTACTACCCTTCAATCAATCTCACTGGACACCTTTCTAAATATCAAGGATTTCTCACCTCAGGATCTTGATACATTCCATTTCTTCTCTTTCAAACACATTTCTCAGCTTTTCAAATGATCTTCTCATCTTAAATTTTAACTTTGCCTAGAAATCTACTCTAATCACCCACCATTTAGTCTAAAGTAGTTTCCCTCTATTAGTATTTTTAATCAAATTGCTTCTTTTCCATTGTATCACTAAGACATATAATTGCATACAGACATACACTTTGTGTGAATATATAACCTACATATATACAGAGTTTTTTTCTAGACTAAAATCTCCATGATGCTATCAATAATGTATTTTTATTAAAATATATTCAACTGCCTAGCACAATATCTAACACATTCTAGAGCTTCAATAAATTTTTGTATAGTACTTGAGTTAATTCCCACCCCATGTTAAAATGTAAAAGGAGCATAAATGTTTAAATAAAATAGAAAAAGCAAAATATGGCGATATATAATAGGGATTAAATTAAAACCAATAGGAAAATATGTACAGTTAAGATAGTAGTTACACCAAAAATATAGAAAAGGTATTTTATCAGTAGAGATTTAAGTGTACTACCACTCTAAAACAGGTGCATTGCATCAACTCTTAGCAGAGAGAGAAAAAAATGAATATTCCCCAAATATTTCCTAATTCAGTGACAAGGCCACACTGCTTTATTATAATCAAACTGATAGCTATCATGAAGATAATATTAACAAAAATTATCCTGTGTGTGTGTCCTGACTCTCTTTACAAACTGATTTTTTTATGCTCATTAATTTATAGTCAGTGAAATGCTTTAGCATAGGAAACCATGGTTGCAAGACAGATAATAATATCACATAATGACAGATTAGAAAGTTCTAAAATAAGAACTGCAATGAATTGCATATGTATTAATCCTAGATTTTACTTATGACAAAAATTCCCCAAATTGAAAATCTGGTGAAATGCTATTCCATCTGAATTTTTAATAATTTTCTTCTTGTTGGAAGGAAGAATTTCTTTCTATGTGGGATTTTAGATGATAGCCATTCAGAATTTAAGGTCTTATTATTTTTAATAATACTCATTTATAAATACACATTTTTAGAAGCAGTGATTTTTACTGCATCTCTGAAGCTTTGCTGAGACTGTCATTTTTAGTGTAGGTATTGCTTCTCAGAATTATTATCAATTCGAGACTTATGAAATATTCCCTAGGTAGTGAGAACTTTCCTCACAGGGCAACCTTTGCAACTTACCAGAAAACTTAGAAGGCTTCTGACTTCACAATATGACATATCTAAATGTGGCCAAAATTTGTTCAAATAATATTCTCTAATATATCAGGAGGCAGTATGTAAAATTAAACTCATACACTGTAAAGCCCTACTGCCTGGATTTTCAAACCTGCATTTGCCACTTACTAGTATATGACCTTGGGAGTATTACTTAACTTCTCTTTGCCTCAGTTACCTCATCAATAAAATGGAAGTTAATTATAATGTTTATGATGATTATATAAGTCAATACATTAAAAAAATGCTTCCAACGGTATCTAACATCTAGTAAGTACTCAACAAGTGCTAACTGTTATTATTAATCATGTGGTAGGGGCACCTGGGTGGCTCAGTCAGTTAAGCACCTATCTTCGGCTCAGGTCATGATCCCAGGGTCCTGGTATCGAGCTCCATGTCAGTCTCCCTGCTCAGTGGGGAGTCTGTGTCTCCCTCTCCCTCTGCTCCTCCCCTCATTCATGCTTTCTTTCTGTCTCTCTCTCTCAAATAAATAAATAAAATATTTTTAAAAAAATCATGTGCTATGCCTAACCAGATTTTGAAATGGCATGCCTAGAGGGGCCCATTAACTAAATGGATGCTCTCATTTGATGACTTTAAATAACAACAACAATAACAACACAGAGAAATAGAAAGACACAGAGAAGGCAGCAAGAGTGCATATTAGATTTCTATTTCTGTGAAACTAATTACTACAATTTGAGCAACTTTAAAAAATGTTATTGAGGTTCCTGGCTGGCTCAGTCTATGAAGCATCTGACTCTTGATTTCAGCTCAGGTTATGATCTCAGGGTTGTGAGATGGAGCTGGAGTGGGGCTCTATGCCCAGTGTGGAGCCTGCTTAAGATTCTCTCTCTGTCTCTCCCTCCGCCCCTCCTCCTCCCTTCCCCTCTCTAAAATAAATAAAATAAAAACTTAAAAAATATTTAAAACGTTATTATCTCACAGATTCTATGGGACAAGACTGAATTCTCTCCTCAGAGTATCACAAGGCTGAAATCAAGGTGTCAACTGGGTGTATCTGCAACTGTAGACTTCCAAGCTTCCTTAAGTTTTTGGAAAAATTTATTTCTTTGTAGCCACAAAACTTTCTATCTAGTGCCTGAGGACCACTCTCAGCAACTATAGGCCACTCTCAGGTTCCTGTTATATGTCCCCCTCACAGATTTTCTCAAGCTTTGAATGTTACCCTGTTTAACCAAGGGCCTCAGGGGTCAGGGCCATCCAGAACAATCTTCCTTTTGACTACCTCACAGTCAACTGATTAGTAACCCAATCGTGGGGCTGATCTCTCATCATACTCACAGGTCTCACCAACACTCAAGACAGTCATTGGGTCATCTCTAAATTCTGCCTACAACACTATGCAAGACAAGCTCCTTGTCCATTTTAATTGCCCTAGCAATAATACACATTCAAGAGATATTTTTGATTGTATGAAAATTAATTCAAATGTTAGTTGGTCTCTTTTTAAAAAAAAATTTTTTTTAAATTTTAGAGAGTGAGAGAGCGAGCGAGCATACCCATGAGTGGTGGGGGAGGGGCAGATGGAGAGGGAGAGAGAGAGAGAATCCCAAGCAGACTCCTGCTGAGCAGGGAGCCCAATGTGGGGACCCAGAGATCATGATCTGAGCCAAAAATCAAGAGTCGACTGCATAAATGACTGAGTCACCTAGGTGGCCCAACTCTTTGAACTTCTTTATCAACTATTATCTATTTTTCTCAAGTAACAAGTATCATATATTGACTTTTAAATTTAAATATTTGTATATGTTTTCTGTATATATGTATCTCTTTATAACTTAAAGAATAAACTTAAAAACTAGGGAGTGTGTCCTACAACTTTATATAAGCATTCATTAAATAAATATGTACTGAGGAGCCATCATTTGTTAGGTAGAAATACAATCTGAAATACACTATCCCATTTCCTGGGCTCAAAATACCCATTCCCAAAGCATACAGTATAATATTTTGTAAACACTCAGTAAATATTTTAATTGACTTATTAAACATCACAGATAAACAAGCAACATGTAGGTAAGTTATTTTGGATTAACTTCTGCAATGTTTTAATAAGGATTACAGCAAATATAATTCCTATAAAATTTAACCCAATCTAATATATAACAACTTTTAGTTTCCCTATGTCATTTTACCATTTATTCGTGTTTGTAAAATTCTCTGTCTTAAGCAAAATATACTATAATTGTTTCTGAGGACAAGGTTACTAAAAATTGGACTTAAAAATACATTTAGTATTGCCCATGCTGAAATTTTCTTAGAAAATGGGTCAATGCAAAGCTGTGATGTTGTGTCAGTTAAAACTATATTTAGCTTTGACAATAGTTTGGCATTTTCTAAATTTTCCCCTCTGGCTCCTTAATGTGCCACATTTGAAAAATGACAAATATCATGAGATTTGGATTCAAACCTGGGTCTGATAATTGTGTCACTATAGGCAAATCAACTAGTTCCCTCTCCTATAAAAGAATTGCTTTGAACTCAAAGATTTATAAGATTAGTCCCCAAATTATAAAGCTGATTTAATAATATTAACACAGTTCCAGGCTAAGGACTAAATATACCCTTTGTTCTTAGCTGGAGAGAAAGTATTTGATTGACTTGGATTTTTTACTTGTCTGCAGACGAAAGTAATCAGGTGACTTGTTTAAACTTTGAAGTTCTGGCTTCATTTAAGCCATTCTTATCCGTGAGTAAATGTCATTTTTTTCTTTTAATTTCACTAGCAAGACAGCCTTCAGAGGGATGTTGACAAATCTCAGATTTCAAGTTGTAAAATCACATATTGTGGATAAGATTAATTATCTACAGAATTCCTTAGGGTAGCATTTCTCAGAACATTGTCTCTGGTCCCCTCACCAGAACAACCAAATCTGAAACAAGCTCCCTAATGAATCCAATCTGAAATGTGAGAAGCACAACTCCTGGAAAAGAAAAAAAAAAATCAATTACATGCCCATATTCCAAAAGGGAAAAAAAAAAAAAAAAGATTTCAATAACTGTCTGACTAGAAACTAGAAAAAGGGAAACCACATAAGAATGCTGTTGACAGGGAAGGGCTCCAGGGTAGCTGACAAGATGATTCTAGTTTATTTTGCAATTATATCCCTGCAGTGGAGATGGAGTCGTGAGTTTT
This sequence comes from Ursus arctos, assembly GCF_023065955.2. Classification (NCBI taxonomy): domain Eukaryota; kingdom Metazoa; phylum Chordata; class Mammalia; order Carnivora; family Ursidae; genus Ursus; species Ursus arctos. Next base: position 71,700,275 of record NW_026623111.1, on the reverse strand, counting down.
TTGTAGCACAACGTACTAGCCTTTAATTTCACCCAATTTATCCAATTACTTCTCCTTATTGAGACTCAGTTATATACTGAGTTTAGACTTTTCTGTAGAGAAGAGTATGACAGAGCTGAGAATCCTTACAAATTGGGGGATTGTACTGGGACAATGAGACTCCATTTAGGCAATTTTCCAAGTAAGGCTTTGCTTTACCCCTGTAATTTTAATTGCTGATTAAATGACCCTGTCTTAACTTGACACCTATGTCAATATACAGATCTACTCAACATCTCCAAGTATTTTAGAACTTCCCATGTTCTCTCTTACCCTTAACCTACCAAGCATAAAACCACAGTTATTAGTACTGCTCTTTTACTGTGCAAAATCTGTTACTTTTTCCTTTTACACACATGTGGGGTCAGAAGTACTTAAAGTTGGCATGAAATACAAATAACTTTTCAGACAAACTATAGGTTACCAGGTTTGCTTCTGTATTGTAATTGCTGGGTTTAGGCTGGCAACCTGACTTTTGGGATTCTGGATTTTATTTTATTTCATTTTCAGACACTTTAAGTCCCTATTTTGTTATAATATGCTAGTAATTGCCTTGCTTTTCACCCCAGATAAATACAACCTAATTTCCTTCTTGACTGAGGTCTTCTTATCTTCAGCTGATAAGACTTGTCCTAATTCTCATTCTCACATGAAAGCATCTTCAGGCAGAATCTATATCCCTCAAGGAAGAACCCTATGAAAGCACTCTATCCCTTTTTCTTTCAAGAAATTGATTACAGGCTGAATTACAAATACTTTGGATTCATTGTTGGTTCACATCAATGTTGATTCATGTCAGCTTCCTAAAAGGCACATTCTTATATGTTCTATGTTGCCCAGCTATTTGGGGAAAGGTACATCATGTGTATGGCTGAAGAGACATCCAGACTTTGTGCCAGGAAATGCACTAAGTTTGGGATTTCACTAAACTGATCAGTTGGAGTATGCTCTTAAGAAAGTTCAACTTTCGGGGCGCCTGGGTGGCACAGCGGTTAAGCGTCTGCCTTCGGCTCAGGGCGTGATCCCGGCGATCTGGGATCGAGCCCCACATCAGGCTCTTCTGCTATGAGCCTGCTTCTTCCTCTCCCACTCCCCCTGCTTGTGTTCCCTCTCTCGCTGCCTGTCTCTATCTCTGTCAAATAAATAAATAAAATCTTTAAAAAAAAAAAAAAAAAAGAAAGAAAGTTCAACTTTCTATTGTGTAACAATCCTATTATTAAGGGTGAAATACTAATGTAATTGTAAGGATGAAAACTTGCATCACCCAACCTCCTTAGATCAGAAATAGCTTGCTCAGCACTTTCTGTGTACAAACAGAGAGTCTATGAAATATATAGAGCAATTTCAAGAACTACAATGACCTCAGGTTCCCAGCTTTCTGACTCCAACTGCTGAATAATCCTAATCAATAAAAATCCAAAAATTTAGGGGCGCCTGGGTGGCGCAGTCGTTAAGCATCTGCCTTCGGCTCAGGGCGTGATCCCGGCGTTATGGGATCGAGCCCCACATCAGGCTCCTCCCCTATGAGCCTGCTTCTTCCTCTCCCACTTCCCCTGCTTGTGTTCCCTCTCTCACTGGCTGTCTCTATCTCTGTCAAATAAATAAATAAAATCTTCAAAAAAAAAAAAAATCCAAGAGTTTAAAGAATCAGAGACACACTGCCCTCATGTGCCAAAGGCCCTGCTCTAGCATAGACAGTCACTGCATTTCCTTAGTTGTTATTCTCTGTGACAGCCAGCTCATCCAGCTAGAGCTAGATCAAAGACTTGGTTTTCTTAGCCCACTTTTCCTTAGGTCCAGAGCTACCTGTATAACAGGATAACATTTCCCCACAAAGTTACTAGATGAAAGTCATTTTTTTTTTTTAGAGGATGAGGATATGATTGATGACAGTAGAGACCCTGTTTAGAATAAAGATTGCCAGATCCTCCCAAATTGCTAGAACCAAAGTTACTTAGGGTATTTGCATTGTAACCTGTTCTCAAAGTGATCTTTCTGCACACCATAATGTTTAAAATAACTCTAGAAGTCTAGTACTGAATGCCAGAGACTGACATTTCCATTTTAGATAATTATATCGCTTTAGCTTCCTCACTGAAAACAATCCATATGCTTGTGCCATGGTCTACTTCAAGATTTTGACAAAGAAAAAGTTTGCCTCTTGAACAGATTTTTATCTTCGCATATGAAGCAAATTTCCTGAGGTAAAATTGATTAAACAAGAAATGCTAAAATAGGAGAAGACAAAATGGTAATAGTAAAAAACAAAACGTGATAGTGGTAAAAGACAGAAAGAGAAATTACAGGGTAACATTTACCCACAAAGTTACTAGGTGAAAGTCATATTTTATAGAGGATGAGGATATGACTGATGACAGTAACCACTTAGGCAAAGTGGAAATTAGATGAAATTTACTAATTCTACATGTGGCGTATTTGTAAGAGATTGCATGTTACTTTGGGAGTAACTGCATCAATTCTCATCACCTCTACATATCACTTAGAGAAAACATTCAGCCCACTTTATGTTTTGATTCTTGGTTTAATATGCCATTTAAAATGTGTCTAACTCACTTAAAAAAGACAATTATTGCCATGGCAACTTTTCATCTTCCTTAGAATAGTAATTATGATTCATCCATTATAAAACGCAATTTTATTCTGATCTAGTAGCATCTGAAACAATCTCTTTTCCAATATTTCTGATCATTCTACACTTAGGGAAAACAGAGTTATATTTATTTCTTATAGTTAAATATTACCAAATCACAAATGAATAAGCACTTATACAGAGTTCAAAAGAATGCCTTCTACTATTTGACCTGATTACTCCCAAATAGCCTCAATAGAGTTTCTACACCAGGCCAGTCTCCTATTAAGAAAAAATGAGGCTGCCCTACTTTGGAGAAGTACAGGACATGAACCTTTATTTTAAACTATAAATAGATACGTTGATTTTTGTCCCAATTTAAATCCAATCTATCACAAAGCTAGAACAGTGGTAGAAAAATAAGAGCAAATCAAATAAAACTTAGTCTGTTCCATATTTTTCCTCAATTTCAAGAAGATGTAGTTATCAAACCTAGGCTGGAACAAAAATACCAGAAAGATTCCAAGTGAATGTAGATCCAAAGTGTTGTATTCCTTCTGAGTACATCAAGAATTACATGCAATTTCAGTGTATTTTCAAGAACTCTTGTGTAAGAGTCCTGGCTTACCAGTAACTCCCATGTAAAAATACGCTAAGAAAGTTAGCTTTTTTATTACAAGTATATCATGAGTCAATATGAATTTGAGTGTACTTCCCTTTGAATGGGGGTAAACAACTATGATTATTTAGGCCTAGATTTTAGGGATAAAATATCCAAAAGATAAAAATAATGGCTTATATACTGCTTGCTACGCACTAGATACTGTTCTAAGTACTTGATTCACATTATCACTCAATTTTCACATCACTCTATGAGAAAAGCATGATTTTTGTTTATTTGTTTTTCCATTTTGTTAGGCAAACAGTTAGAAAATGATGGAACCAAAATTCAAAGCCTGTCAGTCTGACCTCAGAGCTTGTGCTCTTAGCCACTGGTCTATTTTATTTCTCAAAGGATTTTACCCTCATTCCACAAAACTGTAAACTAATCATACCACTAACAATTGTTGAATTCCATTTGCCATAATTTCAGTGGAGCATTGATTAATTACATGATAATTTCTCAGATACATGATGAAAAGTCTAGAAACCATGCCAACTAGGTGTTGGAGTAACTGGGAACACCAGATTTTAAAATGGAAAATGCAAGGTAAAAATATTTAAAGTTTCCACAGATTTGAAGGATGGAATGGCAGAAGAGAGATTAGATATACTCCAAAATATAATATCCCTAAAATATTTAAACTTGCTTCCCATCAACTCTCAAAATTCCATATGGACTTGTGAATGGCAAAAAGTACGTTATGCCTGCATAACTATGTATGGAGTCTCATATTCCACAAATTATTTTACAGCATTCAAATTTAGTTTATGCTTTCTAATAAGATAAAATCCAGCCTACCTCTTCCAAAATATAACTATTTCTGGCTTTTAGGTCATTCTACAATCTCTGCTCTGGGGTTGAGTGTTGATTTTTGTTAGTTAACCTCTAATTCAGCGATCTGCTCAGACCCCAGGATTTATTTTTAATTGAAACATCTATTAGAGCAATTGCAGAATAAGTAAATAAAAAGCAAATTGATGAGTATCTTTAAAGAATTAAATTAGAATCAGAGTAAATGTTGAATGGCGAGATTGAATTTTAAAGGTTTACAATTCTTGTTTATCATAGCTAATGGTAGAAGGATGAAATTGGCGTGAACAGAGACCTGACTGGAGAACTAATATTAAGCTGAAATTCTCAAGGTACTTCTGACAGGTGGACTTTACATAGTTGAAAATTAAAGGTATTTTCCATTTTCTTTTGAATTTCCATTCTCCTATTGCCTTCTTAAATAATGCCTCCAGTGTTTGTACATTTTGTCTACTGTTAGAAAATATTTTTTAGGAATAGAAAATGAGAAAACATAATATATATGCATTTCTAGAAAAGCTCATTGAATGCCTGACAGAAGAAAATGATAAACTCAAAATGTAGGCAATTGACAGTTTATTTTGAACATGTTAGTGTAAAATATATTCCACTAAGCTATGTTATTTTTGAGGATGTATTTTTTAAATTCATAGAGGTCAAATGTTGCATCTAATAGAAGAAGGTTAAAACAAAAACAATCTTAAAATGTACATTAAATGATGCATGCTGGTCATTAAACTGAATTTATAGATTAAATAGACCATCTGTTGAGACCAGAAGATATGTTTACAGTTTTCTTTATTTATAAGCTGGACTTTGATTTCAGTACTTGAGTGAAAAGCTGAGGTTCAAATTATCAACCTTTCTATTAGACAATATTATCCAATGTTCCACATTAGTAAAAGGGAAAGTTAGCAAAAAGAAAAACCTTAATAGCATTTGATAGTGTATTCTGATAATGACCTAATCAGCATTTTACACAAACTTGTTTAAATTAGGCATTAGGTTTTGTGCTTGAGAGACTTGAAGAATGCTTTCTATTGAATAACATGAACAAAATCCCTGCTCAGCAACTCTTTTTGAATTCCAATAAGATGTCCTTGAGTGAGGATACTTTCTGCAAATTATTAGTTCATTATGTCTTTCATTTCACCTTCCAAAGGTGTTATCTTTAAGATAACATAGTTAATAAAATAGTGCTGCTTTCTTTAACAAAGACTGCCTGAGAGCTTGATCAACTAGTGAGCATAAATTAGGCACATTCAAAAGTTTGGTCTCTTGGAAAAGAGAAGTTTGCCATTGCTGTTTTGAAGTAGGATAATTCACTGACTCTCTTTTTTCCTTCCTCCCTTCCTTCTTTCTTTCATAAAAGAAAAACATGTCTCATATTTTGAAAATTCAAATACAACAGGATATACAATAACCAATAAGTGTGTCTTTCCAATCCCCTGAACCCTAAGTTGCAAAGAATTGCACTCCCCAGAGCTTGCCACTCTTAATACTTTGACTATGCTTTTTGTAAATTTTATACATATGCATTCATTATGTCATTTAAGTTAATATATATTCATGATATAAAATTCAGTAGTTATAAAATATATACCATGAAAAATAGGTTTCCTTCCTACTCCTATTTCCTAGCTACACAAATCCCAGATCAACTGGCTATTACAAGCATATTTATATTAGTAATATTTGCTTTCTGCCAAAATGTTACAGTATTACACACTACTATATCTCAGAGATAGTTCCATATGAGTACAAATGATCCACCCGATTTGGTCTAAGAATGCAGGGCATTCTACTATATGGATAACATAATTTGTTGAAATATTCCTCTGTCAATGGACACTGAGATTGTTTCCAAACTCCTTCTATTGCAAGCACTACACTGAACATTATTATATATACATTATTTCACAGGTATAAAGCTGTACCTGATGGATAAGTTCCTAGAAGTAGAATTGCTGAGTTGAAGTGTGATACATTCTTAATTTTGAAAGATTTTATTACGTTATCCTCTATAGAAGTTATACCAATCTAAAGTTCCATAAAAATTTCCCATATTCCTGCCAAAAGAGTGAATTATCAAACTTTTTAGTGTTCAATAATCTGAGCTAAAATTATATTTCTCTCTTGATTTAACTGTCATTTATTTTTAATTATAAGCAAGGTTGGTTAACTTTTGACATAGTGGGGATCCATTTTTAAAGTCCCAAAAGCATTTGCTCTAAATTAAAGAGTGTCTGATATTGAAATAAGAAGGCCTGGCTTTTTTTGTTTGTTCATATTAGCTTGTCATAACTTTGACTACCCAGTTATCATTATGATTTTAATAATTAAATGCAGATATACATGCAAAACTTTACATGATTTCATAAATTGGATTGTATCATGCAAAATATCCTTGGGGGCAGTCTTTGCAATCTTAATCTTTTTTTTTTTCCTTTTTGATTGCACCCTCTGTCATTTATCCTCCTCCCACAATAAATTTCATCTATGACACTTTCTCCACACCTCACCAGGTCACACAAGTGAACAACCTATATGTATCCTGTATTTTTTCATTATTTTTAATGGAAATAATAATGTACTATTTTGTCATGTTCTGTTTTTTTATTACAAGTTTTTATTTAAATTCTAGTTAGTTAACATATAGTGTAATATTGGTTTCAGGGATAGATTTTAGTGATTCATCACTTATATACAGCACTCAGTGCTCATCACAAGTGCTCTCCTTAATACCCATCTCCCATCTAGCCCATCCCCCCACCAAACTGCCCTCCAGCAACCCTCAGTTTGTTCTCTATAGTTAAGAGTCTGTTTTATGGTTTGCCTATGTCCTTTTTGTCCCCCTATGTATATGTTTCTTTTCTTAAATTCCACATATGGGTGAAATCATATGGTATTTGTCTTTCTCTAACTGACACTTTGTCTAGCATAATACACTCTAGTTCCATCCATGTTGTTGCAAATGGCAAGGTTTCATTTCTTTTGAAGGCTGAGTAATGTTCATTGTGTGTGTGTGTGTGTGTGTGTGTATATATACATATATTTGTTTCCAAACTCCTATTGTTTGTTCTAGCTCTGTGAAAAATGCTGGTGTTATTTTGAGAGGGATTGCCTTAAATGTGACATTTTAACAATATTTGCTCTTCCAATCCATGAGCATGGGATGTTTTCCCATTCCTTTGTGTCCTCTTCAATTTCTTTCATCAGTGTTCTTTAGTTTTCAGACTACAGATCTTTTACCTCTTTGGTTAGACAAGCCTAGGACCCTCTATTTTTACCTCTTTGGTTAAGCAAGCCTAGGATGCTCTATTACCCTGCTGCCATACCTCTCTGTATAATGTATTTTTAAAGGTATTTCTCAAGCATATTCATTCCTTGCCTGTGTCTCTACCTCTCTCTTTCATATACATACATATATGTATATATATCAAATTGAAAATTATACATATATATTTTTATTTTTGGCCATTGTTTTACAATGCAGTTTATTTTTTTTAAAGATTTTATTTATTTGAGAGAGAGAGCGCGCACGCAAGCACAAGTAGGGGGAGGGGCAGAGGGAGGGGAGAAGTGGCCTCCCCGCTGAGCAGGGGGGCCGAAGTGGGTTCCATCCCAGGACCCCTGGATCATGACCTGAGCTGAAGGCAGATGCTTAACTGACTGAAGCACCTAGGCACCACTACAATACTGTTTCTTAAGAAGTAATTTTTTAATATTCTATAAGGATAAGCTATATGATTTTTTTTCACTATGCTATAAGCTTATGATTTTTTTCACTAAAGAATCCATGTATTTATGACTATTCTATAATCACATATTTATTATAATTCTTGCTCTATACGTAAAGGATCCAATCATTGTCTGGTTTGTTTGGTGTAGTTTCTTTCCCCATCACTTGGTTGGCTGAAGTTTATTCTTTAGAACTTTCTTATCAGCTCATGGGAAATATCTCTTTGCATTTTTGAATGTTCAAAAACTTTTGTTTGTTGCTTTAGTGCCTGAGTGAATGCTTGGCTGTGCATAAAATAACCAGATCAAGCTTTCCGAAATTTGTAATTAATCCTCAAAATTCTAAAACAAATGCCATTAGAAAGAAGTTTGAGACTAACATAGTTTTTGTACACTCAAATGACTGGAGAATTTTCCCCA